>NW_014569576.1:617645-621532 GCF_001313835.1 Polistes canadensis
TTTTTTTTTTTTTTTTTTTTTTTTTTTCTAAAGGACACCTCCGGACTCGCCCGACGCGAGAGAGTAAGGAAAAAGAATGGAGAGAAACGAGCGAGAGACTCGAGATGGAAAGTCTCCCGAAGCCAGAAGCTATCCACCGCTAATCCTACTTTTCTCTTGGAAAGTCATCCTGGATGTGGCCGTTGCTGAGAATCCGCTTCTCTCTCTTTCTCTTATATCTCTATTTCCTTCTTTCTCTTTCTCTCTCTACTTTTCTCTATTTTTCTCCCTACCTTTACGTAGCTCTTCCTATCTTTCTTTCTTTCTTTCTTTCTTTCTTTCTTTCTTTCTTTCTCATTCACGGACAGATGGCTTTCCTCGCAAATGCCGTTGGATTAATCTCCAAGGTTTAACGAATGATCGAACGATCCCACGCTTATATTTCCACGCTTTCACCGTTAGACGGAAAAGTGTTTCTCTTGGTTAAAAAAAAAGAAAAGAAGAGAAAAAAAAGAGGATGCAGAGGAATAATGCAGTGAGATCGTAAGAAGACGATGGTAATATCTCGTGAAATATCGTCGCTTACTATTAGATTATTGTCTATAGACGTTTGAAAAAGAATTTATTAATACGATCGTAGAAAAATAATAATCATTGTTAAATGAAACTCTTTTGATTTTTATTTTTATTATTATTATTATTATTATTATTATTATTATTAGGTATTCATTTTCTTTTTACATTTATATAGAGACGATAAATAGATAAAAATCAAATTTAAGATCGAACTGGATCAGATATTAATCCTTAAAACGATAAAATAATTGAACGATATAGATTAAGATAAGGATAACGAAACGTGAGAAAGGATATTAGATAAGCGAGAAAATAGGTAAAAGTAATCAAACTAAAGTAGGATAAAAATAGTAGATAGGTGTTTTATAATCTTGAGACAGTCGCGTTCTCACTCCAACAAGAGAAACTATATGAGAATGATTTTCCACGATGGTAAGGATAGAGAAAAAAAAAGACAGAAAGAGAGAGAAAAAGAGAGAAAGAGAGAGAGAAAGAGAAAGATCTTTCGATCCCAGCTGGTCTAAGAGCGTCTAGAACGAGCGTACCACTCGAGAAAAGTGTCCATCCAAGTAATCTCCCCTGCTATTCTTCCAATCTTTTGTGGCGAAATTCTGTCGGCAAAAGTAGTGGACGCTGTCTCCTCATTCCCGACCCACTTTTCCAGTCAAGTACTCCCGACGAGATTACCCGGAATTACCTCGAATAAATTTTTCGCTTTTCAGATCTTACGGTTCATAAAATATATCTATCTGTCTATCTACCTATCTATATATATATATTGGTATAATATATATTAATGTATATATGTGTTCGATTTCCTAAAATTCAGCAGCAACACGATGCCCGCAATTTTTACGATTCGAATCTAGGTGGAGTACAGTTCTCTCTCTTTTAGCTTGGCCACGACCCAAGATTCTTTCTCTTTGTGTTTCGTTGAAAACGAACGAGTTAATTCGCACCACTCCGAGGGAAGTGGATTCTTTCTTTCTTTCTTTCTTTCTTTCTTTCTTTCTTTCTTTCTTTCTTTCTTTCTCTTTCTCTTTCTCTTTCTCTTTCTGTCTCTCTCTCTCTCTCTCTTTTGTGAAACAACGAATCGATTTTAACTATTCATCGTCTATATAATTTAATTAAAATTCTACAAGTTATCGTGATAGAAGAAGACAAGAAAAATAGGACGATTTGACACGTGACTTGGGGTATTAAAAGAAAAAACAAAAGAAAATGATTTTATTATACTTTCGATAATACATGTACATACATATATACATATATGTATACGTAGATTTAAAATGGATTTCAACGAGTCATCGTTGTAGAAGGAATCCTAAGAACACTCTGTGAGAACAACTTGGAATACCTATTTCTTTGTTCGTTCAAAAGAGGAATAAGAGAAGAAGGAGGTAAGATAGGCGGGAGAAAAATAAGAAAAATACGAAAATAAAAAGAAGAAGAAGCGAGTCTTGTCCATCGGGACCTCCCGTAAGTGGTATCCCAATCCGGTCTGACCGGTACCCGACTGGTGGTACTTTTACATCTCGGCCGAACTTGCTTGAACTACCTGCAGGCTATCGTTCTTCTCTACGTTCTCAAGGTCTTGCCTTTAAAAACCTGCTCTCTTATTTTACTTCAAAACTTAATACAAATACCTTTTATTCCGATTTCATCAATTATTTGTAATTAAATTTGGAAATATAATTCAAAGAATCGCGTCATTGTTTCAATAAAAAATATATTATTTTTGTTTCATTTATTTTTACCACTTGCAAACTGATATTTATAAATATTATCAAGTACAAATTAGAAAATTCAATAGAACAAAGGATTAATCGATTATTTAAAAAAAAAAAAAAAAGAAGGAATATCATAATTATTAATACAAAATTTACCGACAATTTAAACATACCTCTATTTCATATAGTAATAACTCACAATTAAATTTTGATATAATAGTAAAATAATTAGTTATTAAATATCAAATATAATAAATAATACAATATATTTCTCTCTAATTACAATTATCTTTAGAGTTAAATGAAATAAAGGAAAATCGTTATTCAAAATCGAGAACCCATCATTTTAACATTTGTGGTTTCATTTAGAGTTAATGGCAAACAACTTAACGAATTGATAAAAATGAAAGAACAGAAGTTAATTTCAGGTATCAGTGAGACTCAAAGGAAGCCGATGAATAAACCTGTTTCGTCACTTTCATCGGTTCGATAAGTCGTCCAAGAGAACGAAAGAAGAGGAACTAAGAAAAACGAAGAACAAGACACGTGTAAAGATTGTCTTTCTTCGTCATTCCTTTCGTTTCCTTTCGTTTCCTTTCCTTTCCTTTCCTTTCTTTCTTATTCTATCTCATTCCTTTGCTATCTCCACGTCGACAAACTCGCTCTCACCTAATAATGTCATTCCAAGCTTAATCATTGCCGATCTGAGAGCACGAATTAACTTTGCCCGTTCTCTCCTCTTTCTCGAAACCGGTAATTATGACATAAAGCCGTCGGAGAACGACCGGCTCCCTGATGAGACTGATGACTTAATTGCGTTTCCAAACGATAGTACAACTCTTCAACGTTTTTTTCTTTCTATCTCTGTCCTTCTAATCATCGTTCATCTTGACGACGAAAAATGATAAAACTCTCTAAACGATCGTAAATTTAAATCTTTCTCAGAAAATTTTCTTAATGATTTAACATTAAACGTATCACGATAGATTGTCAATTATTTTTTTTACAAGAATTTCTTACAAGTTATATTATCCTCTATTTGGTTAATCGAAAAATTCTTATTGCATAAATGGTATATTTTATTTGGTTATAAAATATACAATGACTCTTTGAAAATGTATCATTTGATTTGTTGTAGTAGAAATAGTTAATACACGAAGCTAAGTACGTATAGTGTTAAATAAATAAAACGAATATGGCAAAAATCTTTTAAATTTAATTGAACGTTGAGTCGAAATCTTTTTTTTTTTTGTTTTTTATTTTTCATTCTAGCAATTTCTATATACAATTACATACAGTGTATACGTAGAAAGAAAGAAAGAAAGAAAGGAGAAAAGAGAAAAAAAAATGAAAAAGAAATGAAATGTATTCGACCACCCTCATCCAATCTTATACATTAACCGTAAAAACGTGAACGATATATCCAATGCCGCATCGACTTCCAAATAACGCGTCGGTGGTGGTGGTTGGTGGTCGTTGGCGGTGGTTCGATCGAAGACTTTCCTCGAAATTAGACCGTACTACGAGGGTACCAGCTCTATTCATGTTCCGGACACACAAAAAAAAGGAAAAAAAAAAAAAAAAAAAAAAAAAAAAAAAAAA
>NW_014569576.1:621596-630329 GCF_001313835.1 Polistes canadensis
AAAAAAAAAAAAAAAAAAAAAAAAAAAAAAAAAAAAGAAGAAAACGAGAGAACGAGAATTAAAGAGAAAATATAGTATATAAGTTCAGAAGTAAAGTCTATCTTTTTCGATATATTTTTTGCTCTATCTATCCATCCATCTATCTATCTATCTATCCATCCTTGTTTTCTTACTATTTCCCGCGGTTGTTCAATCAATTCATTATAAATTGACTGTTTCTAGATACAAGCGAACTATATTCAAATAGATCATAGATCATTTATCACGATTAAACATTAAATAATCTCCTAGTTTCTCTATCTTTGTTCTCTATTATCAGTGGAAAATCAATGAAGAAATACAGGGCAAATGTAAACGAAAAAATTTTGATGAAAATGATTGATTATGGAGAAGTAACGTTGAAATTACAGGGAAGGGAAAAGCCGGCAAAAATATAACAAGAAGAAGTAAAGGGTAGTCTATATACATATATGTATATATATATATATATATAACTACATATAAGATTTATTATTTAAACTGGACTACTATTCTCGGAAGAAGATAGGTTTTTTTTAGGTCGTAAGTCTAGGTAGGTTAAAAGAGACGTAGAAAAGAAGGTTTGGTAAAAAAAATAAAAAAGGTGGATACCTCAACAAGCTAGTTGTCCGTGACTCGTCTATGATACTTTGTCGTGGCTTTGTAACTCGGAAACCATGCTTCCTGGAGGCGTGTAAGTTCAGGAACCCAGAAAGAGAGAGAGAGAGAGAAAGAAAGAGAGAGAGAAAGAGAGAAAGAGACTGGTCTGTGCCCTGTCATTTTGCAAAAGGTTAGACGAGTAGTAGAGTAGTAAGAGGTGGAGGAAAACGTTCACCGTCCTTGCAATTCGACGCCCTTCGATCGATAAAGCAAAGGAAACGGATAGCGATGGTTCGACTATGGTTACGCGTTGGTACGTGAACGGCCACGAGGATTCATTGCCCTCGGCAATAATAGTTCGGCCTTGTCGAGGCCTAAAATCGATAGTTTCACGTGACTCTCCTTTCAAATCGTTAAAAAGTTAAAAAAAAAAAAAAAAAAACGTCAAAGAAATCCTTATCGATCTATTAATCGATTCGTTAAATGTTATCCCACACATCGATATAAATACTACAGGTATGAATTATAATTCTAATTATTATATATAGATTTATAAAATAATATTTTTATCTTTAATTCGATCATATTTTCATCTTATCTTATAGTATAGTATTGTAATGTGATTAATTACATTCGAACGAATGTAATGATAATAGAATTAATTGATTTATCGTAAACAAAAGTTCTATGCAATGCTTTAGTCTCGAAAAACGTATAAAACTATTCACGCGAGTATATAGCCAGCTAACCCCTCCCCCTCCCTCCCTCTCCGCCCGTCCGCCTTGTCCTGAACTTTTGGAACTTCCTTTCGGTGTCCTTAAAAACAACTCGAAACTAAAACTTCTGCCGTCAATCCAATCTCGAAGAAAGAATAAGACAAACGTCTTCGTACCGTTAAAAGAAAAGTTTTCACTTAAACTCTTCGCGAGAGAGAGACCAATGTACTCTCCCTCCCCCTCCCCCAGCCCCTCAGTTAGATTGTCCGAGAGAGAAAACAGATTTTTTCTTGCTCTTCAAGAAATCTTGACCTTTTCTTGACAAAACGCGACAAGGTTTAATAAGTACTCTTCAAAAATACGTCTCCATCTATACGATAGGATAAAACAAACGATTCAATCTAAAAAAAAAAAGTATTAGAGAGAGATAGAGAGAGAGAAAAAAAAAAAAAAGAATAGCTTGAATGAAGGAAAGAATGATAATGAAAATAAATTCAAAATATTATTACGAAAGATAAATAATAATAAGAAAGAAAGTATATAGTAAGATAATTAAAGCGTGTTAAAAAACGTAATTACGAATAATTCACCGTGACAAAAAAATGTTTGGATTGCAATTGTTGCAACACACAAACATTCGTATCTTTTCTTTTTACGTATTTTTCACGTATCCCACTATACCTAAACGCATACGGTGATCACATCATGATTTTCCTATTGCAATTTTAGGCTCGTAGATCTTTTATACGAAGCACCACCATCACCGTCTTGAAAGTCCTCTTCTATTTCTTCTAACCACCAACTCTATCTCCATCTTCACCTCTTCTTCTTCTTCTTCTTCTTCTTCTTATTCTTCCTTCCTCCTACCCCACATTTCCTCCTTCTTTCTCGTCTGAGTAGCAGCACGAGGGAGGATTTAATTAAGGCGTTAATTGGAAAATGGCGAGGCTTAATCTGGGCCCATTTCCTCCCCGTGAAAAGCTGCGACGATAACGACCAACTTTCCATGGTCGACCCCTGACCCCTCCCCGCCCCTCACCAACCCACTCTTACTCTTCCTCGTTCTACTCAAAGTTACGTTTCGACCCTCCTTACACGGCGTGAAACGTCCCAAGAGATTCAACGATTGCGAGTTTCCAAGAACGAGAAAAGATTTTTTTTTTTTTTTTTTTTTTTTTTTTTTTTTTTTTTTTTTTTTTTTTTTTTTTTTTTTTTTTTTTTTTTTTTTATATATATATAAGATCTACTAAAATTTCTGTTACTAACGAAGTTATGGAAATTAATCTAATTTGCCTTTACAGAAATCAATCGGATGATTTTGTAGCTGTATCATCTGTAACAATTTTCTTAATTATTTAATTATCTTAATAAAATCCAGAAACTAAAGTTCAGTATAATGTATATATACTATATAATTCTATAAAATTGAAATATAAAAATGCAAAGATAAAGTAGAATTAATATTAATATATTATGACACTGTGGAAAATAATGGTAAGTCGAAATAATTGTAAAAATTCATTTTACGATTGATTTTATAATATAAATAATTATTAATACATATTATAAATAAAATTATTACACAATATAAATCATAAAATTCTAATATATTATTTGACTTGTGTTAGTAGACTGTAATAATAATTGAAACATAATATATGAATAACATATTGAAATCTTTAATCCATTTGATAAATCTCTTTATACTAAAAATAACAAAATTATTCTCTTTATTTTTTTTCTATTTTTACGTAGACGAGAGAATGACCCTTTTTTTTTTTTTTTTTTTTTTTTTTTTTTTTTTTTTTTTTTTTTTTTTTTTTAAATTGTTTCCTACGCAGAAAAGGGTGTGTTATCGATGCACAGGAATAATGCTAGTCGCAAGACGAGCTTTACGCTTTCGCCAAGCTCTATTACTCTCCTCGATGGTAGCCTTTGAAACGAGAGAAGCGTATGAAAATGTCTGCTTCCTTTGTCGTTGTCCAACATTCTACATATATACATACACATACATGTATATATATATAGATACATGTACTTACTAACGAGAGGGAAAAAGAGAAATCTAGATTACACTGTAGGATGTATTAAATGCGGATCAGTTTGATGAGAAAAAGTTTGAATTTCGTGGAAAAAGCTCTGGTACAGTAGAGTTTTATCGCAAACGCATTTTTCGAAACACTTCAAGATGTTACGTACGTAAGTTTCATTATTATTACTAAAAAACGATTCTCATTTTATACCGTGTTTTATATTCTAAATCCATTGTAAAGTATAAAATAATATTAAAGTAATAATTTTTAATATATAATATTAACGTAAATAAATAAATAATTTAAACCGTATAAGATTTATTTTTCATTTAAATATTACTACAAAATTTCCTTTATACTAATAACATTTTTAGTTGGTTTAATGTTCAAGTAAACGAAACCATATGGTAATATAATAAAATTCCTCGGCTCGTTTTCGAGAACGTTCAGACGAGAGTAAACGTGTTGTGTTTTACGATGAGATTACAGAAATAGAGATAGTGGTGCATGTATATGTATACACACATATATATATATATACGGTATGGGCATTAAACGATGGTGTGGTGAAGATATGAAAAGGGTGAGAAGAGAAGAGTTTGTCAGATATTTGCCAAACGAAACGACGACAATAATCATTGGTTTATTCGGTTTAACAGATTTGCTTTTGTTACACGAAAGTTAATTGATCTGTAATCCGTGACGAAATTTTTCGAATTAACAATCCAAAATACGTACCATAAAACAATGTCGTGATCGTCTATCGCTCGTCGAGTGCGACACACGCGCGTTATTGAAAATTCAACGGAAAAACGATTTTTCCTCGCGGAATAAACTCCTATACAAAGAGATTCGATTACCATGCCCGAAGTTTATTTCTAGGTACAAGCTTTATCAACGTGCATTTTCCTTTCTTTGTTTTTAGTTTTTAGTTTTAGTTTTATTTTTATTCTTATTTCTTTCATTTCGTTTCGTTTCGTTTCGTTTTATTTTATTTTATTTGAAAATTCTCCCAAAACTGCAATAATAAAAAGGAATGTTAAAAACAAATATTTTATAATCGATAAACCCGACGCTAACGGGTTATCGAATTGACGAATTCGTTAACAAATTTCGACGTTATCGCATCTTTTCAATCGAATTTCGTTCTACTTCTTTTTTGTTCCGATTCATTGACACTTTTAACTGTTTCTTTAGATCTCGGGGAAGTAACTTTATGTTACACACCCGACTATATCTTGTTCAAAGTCCCTTCTAGCTTATCTCTACGACAGATAGGAAATTTTTATTTCTTTCTCCAAAAAACGATCTCAACGTAATACAAGAGAGAGAAAGAGAGAGAGAAGGTTTATCGGGGAGGAAAGGGGTGGTATGACGGACATCATGGCTGCCGATAGTGTCCAACGGTGATTGATACACGTGTGTTGAACACGTGGCGTGATTGATGCTACCAATCGACGTCAATATGCTGTCGAGTTATCTTTCTCCCAACGTCGTGCTGCTACGTACATCCAACTACTTAGTTTAGTTACGACGCCTGCCCGTTTCTAAGCTTCGTCGAAGTGAAATCGATCGATCGATCTATCTTTACCAAAAAAGAATTCTAACTTTATCATTTAATAAATAAATTTACGAAGACACGATATACCGTTATACAATCATTCAATAATCATCATCATCCTAATGATTAAGCCGAGAAAAGGAAATAATAATCGTTTCGTTAAAAGTTAAACCAATTTGTTCTTTTTTTATTTTTTTTTTTGTGTTAATTGGCCTGCCCCCCTGCCCTAATTGTATTTTACGACGAAGCATTATCACAGTACCTCCATGTTAGTACAAGTAATAAAATTTAATTATCGAGAACTGTGATCTTCGGTAATTACAAAGTTTTCATTCCCAGCATTGAAAGATGCTATTCGCGTAAGCTAACGTAGACAACAATGGGAAAATATTTGTAAATTTAAAGGATGTTAAACAATCTTGCTCAAGTAAAGACATCTCTAAAATTCTTGATGCACCCCATCGTATAGCTAATTAAAATCCTCTCATTAATTAAAACAATCCGAAAATGGAAGTTTAGCCGCGTATTAACGAGAAACAAGCTTTCCCTTTCACCTACGTTTTACACATAGACACGTGTATCCATGTAAATATTATCTTTCTCTGTCACCACCCTCCCACCCTATTTTTCATCCCTATAGCATCTCTCAGACACTCGAAGCTTCCATACTTAGCCGTTTATGGGACCCATAGTGTAATAATTCGGTACACGAGCCTATATCCGGATTATAACGTAGGTCAGGGGAGGAGAGGGGTGTGCTATTTTCATCGATAAAGCTCCTTTACTTTCCTTTGTAATTGCTTCCCCGTAGTCGAAACAGCTGCGCTCAATTTCGAATCACCGAAAGCTGTAAATTTACACTTAAACTCGAATAAGCCTTAACTAATTGCGTTAAACAGAGAAGAAAACCTCTCACGAAATTCCGTATATCTACTAATTACGAGTTTAAGTTTAATACTCATTGTTAGTTAATGTTTACGATATCGCGTAACGTCGTCAATAAAGAGTTAAAGTTCGTATGTGTGTGTGTGTGTTTTTTTTTTAATTGACGTTGATCCTTCTTATCCATTAATCAATCTATTAAAATCTATCTCTATTCTTTTTATTTGGAAAAAAGAAAAAGGGAAAAAAAAACAAGTTATAAAAGTAAACGCAATTAATCGTTAGTCATTCGAATGATCAAAGAGAAACAAAAGAAGTAGTATAGTAAAGGGGATAGGAATAAGTTAACAAGATGAAAGTATAAAAAGGAAGGAACCCGAAGGAAAATAAGGATTCTCTTTGGGTTTCGTCAGTTTCCTTCGTTCTTGGTCCACTTGAACGAAATTCTCTTAATAACTTCGATGATTACGCTCAACGGCTTCGGCAGGAAGAGAAGGAGACGTTAATATCTTTTCTCTCTTTGGCCAGGGCCCCAGTCGTCTCGAGATGTTTGTGAGGGTAAAGTAGAAAATAAGGAAGAAGAAAGGAGAAGTAGGAAAAGGACGAAGACGAAGACGAGGACGAGGATGAGCAAGTCTTTGCGTATCCTTTTTATGAACGATTGACTATTCGCGCGCCTCGAATTCTTCGTGAAGAAGAGGGTTGGTTACTACTACCCATGGGAAAAGTTCCAATAGGATCTTTGAAGTTTTCGTAGTAATGTTATAGGTCGCGAACTAATTTCAAAGAATTTTTATATCTTCGATCAATCAATACGAACCCACCACCACCCACCCCCTTTTCGAAATATATCCTGACATTTAATATTACTATCCCCAATGTCTTTGTGTAGAACTTTAATACTTAATCGAATTATTAAATTAGATGATAATAAATGATTTTTCGAAGATTAATTGAAATGTTTAAGTTTTACATGAAAATGTTTCAAAGAAAATTTATAAATATACGTACAGAAAAAAAAAGAATGTGCATTTTTAATTGATATAT
Source organism: Polistes canadensis (assembly GCF_001313835.1). NCBI lineage: Eukaryota > Metazoa > Arthropoda > Insecta > Hymenoptera > Vespidae > Polistes > Polistes canadensis. Next base: position 628,454 of record NW_014569576.1, read on the forward strand.
TCGAGATATTGATTCGTATATACAATGAGTGTTTCCTTAAAATCATATTATGTTTGGATACTATTAATAAATACACTGTCTTTGAAATGAAGAAAATTTAGATATAAATACATTAATATACCTTAATTGCATATTTAATGAGTTTAATCTGAAAGCTTTGTATATGACAAGTAAATTAAACAAATACGAAAATACTTTAAAATCGTACGTATTGAGATAATTATAAAAACAGGTAAAATATCCGATCTTTCTCGTGCTTAACGGTCGGTCGTTCTTTGTTTTTACTGTTATTTCAATGTTTTTCTAGTATCAGAATAAGTTAATACCCTTTAAAGTAACAATAATACAAAGTAAATTTGTTTAAAAATTACATATACCTCGAGTAAACAATTTCGATCTGTAATTATATTTAATGAAAATGTTCAATTAAAAATCATCGCTGATCCATGAACGTTAACAAAAATATATATTAGTATAAACAATGTAAAATATTAATAGAGTACAGTACTGTGTTCAATTTACCTGAATTGATTGATAATTAATCGAAGGAAATGTATATTGTTATTCAGAAGCACCGAGTATAAGTTCGACGTACCTTCCTCTTCGAAATCCAACGGCAAACTAATTCGTTGTCCTCTATTGAAAATTCTTTTATTGAATGTTGTTTATATAGCTTTCCGAAATAATAAATTCTATTTATTCCGAATACTTTTCTCATTATACATATGCAGCTTTCGAAAAGTCATATATAAATAACAATTAATAGAAAAACATTAACTAAACATTATGGAAGACAATGGAACCGGTAAAATGATGAATTTCGAATAAGATTACACGCATGACTTTTACTCGGTGCTTTTAAATTACAATATACATTTCCTTCGATTAATAACCAATCATTTAAAGAATATATCCAACATTTACAAGGTATCCCAACATATCCTTACATAAATATAATGCATCTTGCAATAATTAGGTATCGATAGACGTATATATAAACACACACACACCACAACGACTAACACTAGAAGAACCTTCGACAATCTCGTTCAAATATTGATTTTATCTTACTCTCTCTCTTTTAATGTAACTTCATACAATTTTACCGTTAACGTTGCCTAAGAAACTTCACATAAAAAAAAAAGTTCTCTCTTATTTTAAGAAAGAATAGAAATAAGAACAAAGATATATAAAATAATCTTTAGCAAAAGTAAAATGGTACGCGTCAGCAAACTATATGTTCGAAAAGCGGGCCAATGGAATTTCTACAAAATGAAACACTATCAATTCAGGTATCAAGCGTGACGCGATCGGCGATGGCAATGCAAATATTTAATTACACGAAACGTAGAACCAAGTTCGTTGTCGTCGTCGTCGTCGTCGTCGTCGTTGTCGTCGTAGTAGTAGTTGTCGTTGTCATCATCGTCATCATCATCGCTCGGTAGGAAGGTTTCGTCGACTACCATAATTACATTTGCAGTTGCAGTTGCCAGTGCAACACCGACTAAAACAGATGCACATCCACCATCGGTTGTGTCGCAAGCAGATCGCAAATAGCAGTCGTATTCATTTCAGAGAATGCGCGCGCGTGCGCGACGTGTATTCTAAACCAATCACTGCTATCTCTCTCTCATACCCAGCACAGTATACACACACACACATACATATATATTATATACATCTTTCCCTTTCTCTCCCTCTCTCCTCTCTCTTTCTCCCTTTCGATATCGTCGAATAATCGCATTTCGGATATGCATCCGTCGTTGCTGATACGTTTGATTGTGCTCACTCCGCCGTGGTAACGATAATCGGTAGAATGTGTAATTCGAGTCGAGAGAGAGAGAGAGAGAGAGAGAGAGAGAGAGAGAGAGAGAGA
>NW_014569576.1:633478-649502 GCF_001313835.1 Polistes canadensis
TTTTTTTTTTTTTTTCTTCAAAAATTATAAAGAACAGATTACTTGGGAAAATATTCTCGTCGCGATCTCCAACCGGTAAAAAAATTAATCGAATTAGATTGGAGTATTCCGTTGTTGAAAATCTTTAAACGACATTTAAGAAATTAAATGTATGCATATACATATATATAGGGTGTGTCATTTTTTTACTCGTTTATTTTTAAAAGAAAAAAGATTAAGTTTCCGGTGTCGATGCAAAAGGGGTCGTCACATGATCCACGATTCCAGATGTTGCTTTACGCAACGACTAGTGAGATATTCGTGAAACGCAAAAGGGTGGATGACTACTACTACCCGCGACTACTCGTGAAACTACACGTCACGAAACTCTCTGCTTTCACGTGTAACGCACGTTCCCCAGACGGTAAAGGTATTATTAGTTCGCGTAATTAACGGAGTCTCGTGGAAATGTGCTTATCGGTGACGTTGGGCCAAGCAGTTTGATAGAATGAAATTTAATTCCATATAGGAGAGCGCAAGATTAAAAAGGAAATAAATAGAAGTATATATATATATATATATATTATATATATATGCATATAAATTTGACGTTACTTCATGAAATTCGTTAATTCGTGAAATGACTTAGCTTAAACCTAAAATAATTCTACTAACACGTTTAAATATGAAATAAGACAGAATCACGTACTTCACTAAGGTAATATATAAATTTACAAATGGCGAGTAATTAAAGGTGTACAATTTAAATTAGATTAGATAAAACAGCATACAACTTAACAGAAAATTGGTTTTCAAAGTACCGAAAGAGATACGAACGGATAACTACGAGGCATTGCTATAGGAATAAAAGCAGACTTAAAAGACGGATCAAATTCCAATCTCATACTTTAATTACACTTGTCCTCTTGTGAATTCATATATATATATACATAACCTTGTTATTTCTTTAAATTACTAGTTTTAAGGTGATAATTCAATTTCTTTTTATATGCTTCCCTAAAAAGGCCTTACAATTAATTATTTCGGATAAAACACCATCGTAGTTTCCACGAATTAACTGAATTATACAATTTAACGATGAAATATATATATGTGAAATACATCGAGATGCTTAAAACTTAGAAGAGAATAGAAGTTTCTTTTTCCTTGGAAGAAAGAAGAATCGTTAGATCCTGGTATACCGTGTATCACGAAAAGAAGAAGAAGAAGAAGAAAAAGAGCAGATAGAAGAGAAATGACCAGTAGAGAAGCAAGTAATCGAAGAAAGAAGAAAGAAAAGAGAGAAAGGGAGAAGGAACATTCTCTCTCTCATGGGAGCCCTTCGTCAGGATTTTCCTCTTTCGTTGCCGAATCAAAGGAGTCCAACGGCCGATTTCCAGATCGCATTTCAAGGGGATTCGAACGGGCTAAACGTAATCGATCTCCGTGAGAATCCACGTTCTGTAAACCATGAGATAGAGAAAGAAAGATTTAAACACTTCATCTCTTTCTTTCTTTCTTTCTCACTCACTCTCTCTCTCTCTCTCTCTCTCTATATATATATATATATCTTTCCAATGAAAACTATGAAGATAAATAATACTTTATGAAAAAGTAAAAAATACTATTATGCAACAACGCGATAGTCGATAAAAATTCAACTTTAACCTGTCTCTTTCTCTCACGGTAAATATGAAATAAAGAAAAATAATTGCAAGAAAATGAAAAAGTCTTATTATTACTACATGGTCAGAGAAAAACAAAAAAAAAACAAAAAAGAAACAACGAGAAGAAGTAAAGAAAATGATACGCAAAGGATCAACACATTATACGAGTATCTTTTATCTGTGAGATAAATAAAAATCTACATCGTAGCGATTTGAAAAGTATTAAACAACTAGATAGGATAATGCGAGTCAAATATGTTCGAAAATTGTGGAAAAAATAAAAGAGAGAGAGAGAGAAAGAGAAAGATTCCGAAATGGAACGTCAGCAGGCATTGCATATGACAGCCAGGAATACGAAATCGCTTTTTCACTAACGGACGAGAATATATTATATATATATATATATATATATATAAAAATTCCTGCACGCACGATCGAATAAATATCGATGGGGCACGAGCGCACGAAACCACCCATACAACCCCCCACAACTACCACCCTTACCACCACCACCAACCACTACTGCCAGTGTGCATCTCGTTGGGGCTTTTTGAGGATTTTCCAAAATCCAACAGAAAACTGCAGGCATCCTCTCTCTATCTTCCCTCTCTCTCTCCCTCTCTCTCTCTACACTCCCTGTCGTTTCCTCTTTATCTCATTCCCTCTTTTTTTTTTTACTCCCACGTGACCATCCGTTCGTTCGAATTGTCCAAACGCCCGCGGACAATCTCGATAAATGCCGCTTCGACAGCCGGTCCCCGGTCCTTCTCTCTCCGCGAACCATCCACGATTTTTATCCTCTCTTCTCTATTTTCTCTCCTCTTGTCGAAAGGTCGCAGTAACCTCGCTGCCACCCCCTTCTCTCACTCTCTTTCTCTCTCAAACTACTACTCGTTCTCCTTTCTTCTTTACCGAGTAAACAGTAAAAAAAGAGAGAATATAAAACGAAGAAAAAGGAAGTAACAAAGGAAGGGGATGAGTTAAACAACAAAAGAAACAACAACATAACAACAACAACAACAACGAAAACAGTCGAAAGAGATCAAACAATCGAAAGGTAGCGCGTTTTCAGTGCGTTTTCCACGCTGGACGATTTGTTGAGAAGCGAATTTTCCCTTTACCACCCCTATCTATCCTTTTTATCCTTTTTTATTGTTGTTGCAACTTTTTTTTCTTTTTTTTTTCTTTTTTTTTTTATAGAAACACATAGTACAGTCTTTCTATTCGTTTCGGGTTTGGCACTGACTACACACGGTAGATTTGGTACCGGTTGTTCCCTTGTTTCGTGGTAGAAAATCGAAACGTGTGAATAGCAGCAGCACACGTTGAAAGGGTAGAGTACGTGCCGTTCGTTCGTTTGCACGACGACGCTGAGCAATCTCTGCGAATTTCGTCTGTCCCTTTTACTTTGTTTTATCTCTTGGATATCTTTCACACTAGTTCGTATTTCTTGCGGTTTTCTCTCTACCTTATAACGCGCGAGAAAGAAAGAGAGTGAGCAAATTACAAAGTGTTTTTAATATAACTGAATGAACGAACCGAAATGTTTGTCTATTGTTTCAAGTATCTGAGAATTAACATTAATTTAATAACATTTACCATTAGGATTATTTCTCACTCGCGTTAATTTAAACGGTATATATCATTGTTACAAATAAAATTAACGAGAGAGAGAGAGAGAGAGAGAGAGAGACGAAAATTGTAATGGTGGAACATTAAGGAAATGATTAAAAGAAATATTATACGAATTAAAATAAATAAACTAGTTAACCTTTCGTCCCGGATACAAAACCCGTTTTTGGTGACCCATGGGACACCGGGAAAGAAAAAAAAGGTTAAACAAATCGTTCTCCATTATTACAAGGAACATTATTTTTGGACCCGAACAAGATTCTTTTGGTTAACTTCTTTCGTGGTCTGTTTTTCGGAGCAACCGATTTCTTGGCTTCTATCCAAAAATGTTTGCCCGTGCCACACTCTAAAAACCATTGCACGCGAGAGTACCTCTCTCTCTCTCTCTCTCTCTCTCTCTCTCTCTCTTTCTGTCTCTTCTTTCTTCTTTTTTTACCCCTTTGATGCTCTCGAACGACCAAGTCCATTTTCTTTCCTTTGATAAGGTGAAAAGAAAGAAACAAGGAGGAGGAAAAATCGGATCCGAGATTCGTTCGACCGCGTGAATGCATCTTCCTACAGAGTTCGTAAAGTAAAGGTTTAGAGTAAAGCGCAATGTGCTTGCAAAAAAAAAAAAACATACAAAAAAAAAAAGAATAACCCGTGATGAGAAGAAGAATTTCTCGTGATTGCCATAAACTACTGCTGCAATGTAGGAAAAAAAGATAACGAAACACGAGACCTTGATCAATACAATATCCGATGTCCGAAAATAAATATGCGAAAAATTTCGAACACATTAGTAGAACACAATAATAATATTATTAAAAAATAACTTCAAAATAAATAAATCAAAAATGTATAGTTTGTAACATACACTTCCATTACGATACCTAACACTCACTCACTAACTCACTCACTCACTTGGAATAGGCCAGTATCTACTTGTCAAGCGTATCTCGTTTCTCTAATGCAACGGATGCCTGACCTGGACCTAAAATCGAGTAAAGAAAACGTTTGAGCGAGTGAAAGAAAGTGAGAGAGAGAGAGAGAGAGATATATAGAATCACAGGGGCAGCGTTATAGTAAATCGTCGAGGTGTCGATAAAAACGAGGCAAAAAGGGTGGCAAGAAAAGGGAAAAAAAAAAAAAAAAAAAAAAAAAAAAGAGAAAAAAGAAAATATAAAAAGGGGGGGAAAAAAAGAAAAAAAAAAAAAAAAAAAAAAAAAAGAAAGGTTGTCCTGGTGTCGATGCTCCTGCAAAAGGAGCTACCACCACCATCACGACCTCACCCCATCCTCTTCCTTTTCTTCGTCCCTTCCTAGAGATAAGGGACGCATCTATCAGCTCGTAGATGTCGAAGTCACTTTTCGAGCCGTTACTTTGCCGTCTTCATCGTTTACCATTCAGTTTACTTCTTCCTTCGAGAGGTATGAGCTTCGATACTATGTTATGTTGTTCCTTTCAAGTTTCATCGAACTTACGAGGAAGAACTGGTTATTTATAGGGTTTAAGTTCAAACGTAAAGAAACAAAAAGAAAACATATCAATTTTATACGAAACACGATTAATAAATATGATAAACCGAGCGAGAAGATATGAAATAAATAAAATCTATCTACCTTACCTGAAAAGAATTGAATTGAAAAAAAAGTAGTTGGGAATGCATCCGAATGGTAGGAGGCGGGGAAGGAGGGCACGATGAAATTCATAAATCATAAACTCCCTTCATCTTTTTTTCATTTTCATTTATAACTTTTATGCTAGTCGCAAAAAACAGTTCTTCCTTCGTAAACTTAACGAGGATAGAGTAGTAATAAGAAGAGAGGGAAGAACAACTGTGGAAGGAAAAGAGAATACAAACAAAAAAATAAAAAGGAGAATTGAATGAGAATGAGAGAACAAAGGAGAGAAAGAGAAAGATAGTAGAAAAGAGAGATGGGTGTGCAAGAAGAGAAAGGCAGACACCGAGGAAGGAACCGAGCGTTTTTTAAACAAACGTTTTTACGTCCCGTTATTACGTCGTCGAGGTCTCCATCCAACTTTGTTCCCTGGCAATATACAATTATACAATAATTTGAGAAGCAGAAGCTAGAGCTCGACTTCGTGTATTTCATTCCTACCCACTACTACTACTACTACTACTACTATTACTACCACCATCATCATCAAGCAGTAACAGCACCCCTCAACCACCTTCCTCCTCTTTCTTCTACCCATCCACAACCTTCCCCCTTAGTTTTGTTCCTCTTTTTAGTACGATGCTTGCTATCTTACAGTTGGAGTGCTACTCCTCTCAAGGAGTCTACTGCCAAGATAGCCAACCACTTTTTTTTTTCTTTCTGCCTTCCTTCCTTCCTTCCTTTCTGCCTTCTTTTCTTTTCTTTTCTTTCTTTATTTATTTCTGAGTAAAAGAGAAAGAGATAAAGAAAAAGGATAGTAGTAGTAGTAGTAGAGGAAATGGTCAGAGGAAAATACGAGTAATCGTTATTACGATCAACGGGTCTTTTGCATTCGTCGGTTTCTAAAACTTCTCCCGCCGGCAACTTCTCCCCATTCAAAATAAAAAGAGAGAGAGAGAGAGAAAAAAAAATGAGTAAGGAGAGATAAATCGATACTATTCAGTTCACTTTACAATTAATTCAGAGCATCGTGCTGGATAATAAAAATCCATTGAGTTTAAAGTCTTCCTGTTTAATTCCAAATATTAGTTACTATCTACTCGTTATTAATCATGGTTTGTTTGTAGAACGAAAATAATATTTTAATTCCATCGATGTTCTCTGTATTTTTCTTTTTTTTTTTTTTTGTTCATCCTAATATAAATCCGAAAAATTTTTTATCTTTTCTATTGTAACTTTTTTTCGACCTAAATATGATCGTTTAATTACGATCGAATATAAAACGAATATAAAACGAGACGAGTAACTATTACTAAAATGAGAACTATGAAAATCGGAAATATCTATTACGAAACGAATGAAAATTTCTATGAAACAAAATTACGTAAAATTAAATGATTTCTTTTCAATGTAAAACAAAAAATAACCAAAGAAAAAGAGGAGTCGTGGATAAGGAAAAAGAAAAAAAGAAAAGATCTACGACTTAAGCCAAACGAAATTTCCATAAAACCATTTTATCAGATTTTTCCTCTTCCTATTTAAAAAAAGAAGAAAAACAGAAGAAAAAAAAAACAAAAACCCGTATTTTCTAATTATCGAGTACGGCTAAAGTACTATTAGAATGTTAACATGAGATCGTTTCTTTATCCGAATGAAATAAAAAAAAAATCGATTGGATCTACAAACGAATCAAGCCGAAAAAAAGCAAGGCTAGGAACATTCAATAAAATCTCGAAACACAGATCGAGTTATCCCCACCCCTTCCACCCCTCCCAACCCCTAACCAGTACATACCTCTAACCACCCTATTTTCCTACCTAGGATGAAAAGGGAGGATTAAGTATTTCCGATAAAGAGGCCAGAGAGTAAAGGAAAAAGAGAAAGAGAGAAAAAGATAAAATGTTGTGAGGGTGAAATCGAAGGAGAGCTGAATATATATGTACCTGCCAACGAACGGAGACTTTTTGTGCTTAGAGAAGGTAATAGGAAACAAAGCATGGTAACCATGGACACCACGTTCGTTCCAAGCTCTTCTGAGATTTTAGGCAGTTCCGAAGAGAAGAGAGTATATAAGTATCGATTGAAAACTGCCTACACTTGAATACGTCTATTCTTTTTGTATATATATAAAGGGTGTCCACCATAAGGATTGACCGGCATCGTCAAATATATTATTAACATCGAACATTCGATATTATATGAAAATCGTGAACATAATCATATATTAACTCGAACGAATTTATAATACCGTATTTTTGTTATTATTATATAATAACTCTCGTAATACACTGATATATAATAACATATTGATATTTAAATAGGACACCCTGTATGGACAAAAAATAAAGATAAAAGATGGAAACTGAAAGAAGATAGGGGATTTGATAGAATATATATCTATACGTTACCAAAGATATATATTCTGCATGTATGTATCTGTGTGTATCTCTATGTGTGTGTGTATGGAATAAAGGACTGGCAAGAGTAGTTGAACGATCGTTAACCATCATGTAATCATTAGCTTTGAAACGATAGCCAAAGGATGGACCGAAGGAGGAGGAGAAGTAGGAAGAAGACTTTAGGTTAGTTTAAAACTCGAAACCATGCTACCTAGAGAGAAACTTCTCGATGGACAATGACGTTCATCGATGCTGTCCTCCTTGGGTAGTGTGTCTGTCTTTTCTCTTCGTACATCTCTCGTGAGATTAGTATCGTTCGAGGAAAAACAAAATTAGGGAAAAAAGAAGAAGAAGAAGAAAAAGACAAGATTAAATCGATATAACGATGAGAGAGAGAGAGAGAAACGATAAGGAAGAGGAAGATAAAACGAATAGAAGAAATAAGAATAAGAATAAAAAGGAAGAAGACGTTTTTTAGTTTTTTTTTTTTTTTTTTTTCCATGGCGGCAACAACAAGGCCAAAGTTAATTACTTTGAAAAATAACTGTTTCCTTTATCTGGCACGAGTAGAAGAAGAGAGCACGGACCATTAATCTGCGCGTTAACGGTACACGCCAGCGATCCGTGTACCTTCTTCTTATTCTTCTTATTCTTCTTCTTTTTACTCGAAGCTGCAGCAAACGAAGGAAGAAGGGGGGATAGTAGGTTGAACAGCAACTGTTAGAGGGATGATTTTCAAGGGTAGTAGTTCCCAGTAACGAGCAACGAGTTACGCGAGAAACTATGCTTTACGTGTGTACGTACACGGACGTTAATTGGTGGGGTGTGATACCCCAGAAGAACGAGTCTACGCAATATTCTCTCACACTTTTTGCGATACGATGTTGTTATAATAACTTCAATTTCTAATTGATGTTAGGACTTTATCGAGAAAAAGAAAAAGAAAATAAACAGAGGGGGGGGGAGTAAAGATCGAAGATATTGTTTTTACTTTTTATTTTACTTTGGTAATACTTCACACGGTACGTTTTTATTAATAATTAATTTTCCCTAACGGAACAACCTTGCCTCCATAAAATCTTATCGTCTGGAAATGATAAATCTTACATTGTTTTTTATCGAGAAAGAGAGAGAGAGAGAGAGAGGTAACTATTTTCTTTTACAGATCAGTATCTCAAAAAGATAATGAAAAAGTAATCAACAAAAAAGATGGAAAACTTATTACACATACAGTTATTATCCGAATCTGAAAAGTCGACATTAAAAATACGATTAATGAAAGAAGTAATAAATAATTTAGCTAAGAACTTTATCTAACGAATGGGTAAAGCATACAAATCGAGGTTATCGACGGGGTTAAAGAAAAAAGAAGGTAAGGAAAGAAAAGAAAAAAAAAAGAAAATTATCCAGAGTACTCTGCAACCTCGATTTAGTAATGAGATCTTATAATTTCTATTTCTTTTCGTACGGCTCTAGATGTTCGCTATAAATTTTTCATGGAAAAGAAAAGAAAAAAAAAAAATATGAAAAGAAAAGAAAGAAAAATGAAAATAATTATCGGTAACGGTTAACACAACAATCATTTCTCCTATATATATTTCGATTGTAAATCTGATGTTAGTTAATTTTTGAGTTAAACGGGATGGTACGTATAGATCGAGTGAGGGTTGGGGGTGAGAAACGATCGAGGGTGATTTCGAACCATTAGGTCGCGCTCAGGACGCGTTTACCGGAGGATGGATGACTCTATCCGTCGAGCATTAATCTTCTCTCTTGGCTCATCCAGAGCACCCTTTCCCCCACCCCCCCCCATATACCATGCTTGATTCTGTTCTCTCTCTCTCAGTCTCTCTCTTTCTCTCTTCTTGTAAACGTCAATTGAATAACGTGTCGTACCGAAATGATGAACACTTTAGAAACAGTGATTTTGACGTGTTGTTTCGTGCACCCGTGTGAAATTTTCGTGAAAATTTTCTCTCGGTTAACTTTTACCATCTCTCGTACTTACTTTGTCAAAAGAACTTACACATAAGCACCACCACTACCATCGTCGTCGTCTTATTCTATTCCATAACGAGATCCGAAACAAACCCGTTGTTTCATAACCATAAAGTTAAAAGGATTGTCTAAAAGAAGTTAGGGTAATTAATCATTTTATATTTTAGAAAGTCTTCATTATTCCTTTAACTCGACATTAACTGAATTATTTCATTATTTTTAATCACCATTGAATAATAAACTTATTATATTTTTTTGCGAGATAATGCATAAAGGAGACTAGTTTATACGTTGATTTCATTTATTTTTAAATATTATTATTTTCGTGCAATCTTTTAAAATTTTAACCTTTCGAAATATGAAATTTGTTTCTTTATTTTCTTTCTTTAAATTAGATTATTTTATTCAAAAAGTTATCGATCCTTAATGATATCTAATCGAATATATTATAATTATATAAAAGATAAATAAACAAAGTGATTTTATTGCTATATTGGTTTTATGTCATTTTTTAGATCTTCTTTAGTCTTCGAGTTTAAAATAAATTGACAGATTTCTGCATAACTTGATCTCAATTATTACTCGAACTGATTAAACCAAGTGAATACCAATATCCTAAAACCACAATCTAAACTTATTAACATTCATAAAGTGTTATCGGATTTCATTCGAAATCTGCGCTCTCCTTTCGGTATACATATTTTCAATTATAAAGAATGACGATGATGAGATACGATTTAAAGAAAGTAAAATAGGAAATAAAAAAAAGGAATAAGCCGAAATACGTAACAAAAGGATATAGAAAACGAACCAACCAAAGGGAAAGAAGGGGGGGGGAGGGAATGGTATCGAAGCAATTCTCGAATCGAGTTTGAGAGTAATTAAAATCTAGTAGGATAGGATAGGAATAGTAGTAGTAAATTCGAGAGAGTCCAGACGGATCACCATAATAATCGTTCTACTCGTATATGCGATCGAGAATCTAGTTCCCTTCTTATTCGCGTCATTCTCCAGAATGCCGATAGCTCTTCGAGAAACTACTCCGTAGGAAAGTTCTTAATTATTTCCTGGAATTGCACGTACGCCGATTAAAAGCTAAGAGGAAACGGAAGAAAGAGAAGAAGAAGAAGAAGAAGAAGAGGGGAGAGGGGAGAAGGAACAGGGGAAGGTGGAAAGGGGTAAAGGAAAGGGGGAAGGGGGAGAAACGCGAGGAGTTCTGCACGTTTGGACGATGAGATGCTTTTGGCTAATGCCGCAAACATTTCCGAATTAGTTTATAATCGGATTAAAACGAAAATGTCGAGACGCGTAGTGAAATTCTAATTTTGGGTTGCACGTTATTATTATGCCATTCTGTGCTACCTTTCGAATACAAACAACACACACACGAACACATATATATATATAAATGAATCCTTTTAATTAATATGCGTTATAAATAATATAAAAAAAAGATCTCGCGATTTCGTTACGCAAGTCGCTACACTTTATTATCAACAATTTTCCGACACGTTAAATTATTCGAAGCGAAAAAATAAAATGTTAAAAATATTTTTATGATATAAATATTTTTGTAATATAACGAGACAACGCGCGCATATGAATATTTTGTTCGGATGTAAATGATTAAGTGTCAATATCATATCGCATTTCAGTCGGTTGTTTCATAAAGAATGACAGCTTGTGTGATTACCATTTAATAATATTTCGTTATATAAAATAATGACTATCTATTTGAAATGTTAACAAACTTGTGAATAATTTAATTAAAATATTGACAGATTTTGTATTAAATTTATTAATCGGTGTATTAATATCCCGGACCCACTTATATCACAATCCGATATTTAATTATAAATGTTCATCCGATAAATACCGTTATTTCCCCCTCCCCAAAAAAAAAAGAAAAGAAAAGAAATGAAAGATAAAAAATAATTTAAAGACAAAAAAGTTGGCAAAAGTGAAACGGAAATGATCAAATATGTATTACAATATCGACAACTTTAAATCGGTTTTACTCGAAAGGAGAGGGGGTATGGGGTGGTTCTGGTACCAAAATTGTCGTCTTCTTTGTCTATAAATAAGCTTCAACCTTCGATAAATTAAACAACGTCGGTGAATTGCCTTTCTCTCTCTCTCTCTCTCTCTCTCTCACTCTCTCGGAAAGAGAAATCCTAGACCCTTTTCTATTTTTTTTCTTTTTCACCTTTCCTCGCTTTAACACCCTCCGCGATCGTACGTAATATTTATTAGGTGCGCGTAATCGAAACGTTCTAACTCGCCAAACCGCGCGCACACACACACACACACACACACACACACATGGGAATTTTCTTCTCTACTCTCTCTGTGGCTTCTCCTTATATTGCGAAGGAACTGATTTGTGACAACCACGTTTCTTCCGAAAATAAAGGAAGAGGGGGATAGAAAGGAAGAGGGAGAAAAAGATTCGTAAAGGGTAGTTCGTATCGGAGTCGAACATACACACATACACACACAGCCCCACAGCTCTCTTAAATCAGAAGAGAAACTTTTCGGATATTTCACTAGCTCTTGCTAATCATTCCGAACACCCCTAACCCCCTCCTCACCCTTGCCACTCTTTCTCTCTCTTCCTTTCTCTCGTTTCTTTTTCCTCTTAAACCCTCGGTCCCCTTCCTCACGGTCCCACGAAATTGGAAGAACTTTCCCGGAAGTTTAACAACGAAATGTAGGCGAAGAACCTGTTCTCTCGACGGATGCTTCTTTCCTTTTCTTTTCTTTTCTTTTCTTTTCTTACGAAACGAGCCATTCCACGTGAAATATCACAAGCGTCGTCTTTTTCTTTTTTAAATCTCATTAATGATATTCTTTTCGATCGAGATATTAGAAATTTAAACAGTAAATTTTTGGGAAAAAAAGAAAAAGAAAAAGAAAAATAAAAATATAATTTAATTATCAATATTCTTGTCCAAAAATATGTTATTAATATATAAGTCTCAAAGGGAATTATAGACGGTTATTAAATCTTATGAACAATTTATTTTGAACTAGTTCAAATAAATAAATAATTAAATTAAATTAAATAAATTGTTCATAAGATTTAATAACCGTCTATAATTCCCTTTGAGACTTATATATATAAAAATAAAATATTCGAATATTATCAATTGAAAAATCAATCAATTATATATCAATTAATAAATAGGAATTTTTTCAAATTGATATTCGCAGTATTTCGTCAATTGTTTTTTTAAAAGAGAAATAATAATTTCTTACCATGTCATTTAACGTTTCCATCTTCTGCTTCTTTTCGAATTTGTCCACCATCCTTTTTTTTTTCTTTTTGTATTAACTGGACCCTTTCTCTCTCTCTTTCTCTCTTACTTTCCCTAAAATAAGTCCTTCTTAAAATACACTTTTGAAAATGTGCCGTCGTGAAAAATGAGAATCCTCGAGGGCCGAAAAAGTATCGACGAACTCTAGCGTACGAACATAAGTTTCCCTACGCGTAAACTTCATCCCTCTAATTTCTTTCGTTTTTTTTTCTTTTGTTTTTGGCAAACTTTAATACCTAATCTCTCTTGGTAGAAGTCCGAGGACTATGTCAAAGGTCAAGAAGATGCACAAAAATGAGCGGAGAACGATAATGAGAATGAAAAAGAATATAAACTACTCGACCTACGCGCTCATTCTTTTCTTTCCTTGTTTGTTATGTTTAAAAAGACAAAGAGAATCAACAAAAATATATGAACTTTAAAAAAAAACACCGTATAGAGAGTATATAAGTACATACAAATCGTATATAATTTCTTAACCTTTCCCTTTCTATTTTAACGTGGATGAAAAAAAAAAAAAAACAGATTAATAGAATTTGCATGTACCCTACGAATAAAAAGAAAAATAAAAGTAAGAGAGCAAGCAAAGTTTAGTTAGCCACGCGAAAAAAGATTAGCGTTAAATAAGGTAACCCCGGGAGGGGGCAAGGGTAAGGTATGTTACGTGTGGAAGAAGAAGAATGAAGAGGAAGAATAAAAAAGCAAAAAAAGTAAAGAAGATAGAAAAGACAAGAACAAAAAAATAAAAAGTAAAAGGGAGAAATCGATGGGGCGTGGAATGAAAGGGTATCCTCTTTACGAAACGAAACAAAAAAAAAAAAAAAAAAAAAAAAAAAAAAAAAAAATAAAAGAAAGAAAAAGAAAAGGCTCGCCCTTTCCTCGAGAAATTTCGACGGCCCTACACTAGTGGGCTCTCCTCCGGGGGCTAGTAATTATGCGTACGTCGATACGCGGCTGTTTACTCACCGTGAAATGCGGAAGAGGGAAAAGGAAAACGGAGGGGAGAACGGGGGTAGCGGTAAAGAAAAAAAGTAAAAGCGAAAGAGAGAGAGAGAGAAAAAACACGCCGGGATTCGGTGTACTTTGAAGAACTCGAGCTTACCTGAAACAAGATAAGAGATAGGTTTACGTTATTACAAACCAACTTTTTTTTATTCGTTTATATTTGAACAATAAGCAAATGTTACTGCTAATTAAGAGCTCATTTTCCAAAGTAACGCAACACCATCGCTGCTCGCATCAGTCTAAGAGCAACGTCTAAGTTTATCATCGACTTATTTTTGTATAGAACGAAAAAATTAATTATACAAATATATATTCCAAATCCTATTAGAAAGATTTATATTTTTAATATATATATATATATGTACATTGATTAAAAGTATTACGAAAGAATTTTCTTGTTCTTTTTTCTTCCATAAGAAATAGAAATGAGAAGTTTCAATGAAAATAAAAAACAAATAGTTTACGAAAGAAAATACGTAAATTGTTAGAAAAAATTCTTGACAATTATACTCGTCACCAATAAACGATGAATGCATACACACACACACACACACACACAAAAAGAGACCGAAAACGAAAATAATAAAAATTGTCGAAGGAAATACTCGGCTGAAGCACGGGAAAGCGATTTTCAGTCGCGACGATGTTCTTCCCAGATAGTGAAATAAAAGAAAAAGAAGAAGAAAAAAAAAAGGAGTGAATTAAAGAAAAGGACCTCGGCGGTGCTCGTGCCGTTTTACGGATCCTGCTAATGTCGAACGACTGAGAGAAAAAAACGAACTTCGGTAAAAAGGAAAAATGAAGGGGTAGGGTGCGTGGTGGTAAGAAAAAGGGAAAAAGGACGCAGGAACAAAAGAAAATAGATAGAAAGAATCTATCGATTGAAAGAGACTCGAAACGTTCACCACCCTAATACGTCTCCTTATCTTCGTTCACTTCGATTTCTCCTTCGAACTCAGGAAACTTCCCTTTTCGTTCTCGCTGACAGATATGTAAGGGATTATTAGCTACCTTCTACTATATATTCCAATCCCTTCCCCCGCCCACCCTACTCCCCACAATGGAATATGATTTAATGTCGCTTCGTATTCAATGGTTCGGGATCGAAGGTTTTACATATACTCGAACGAATCGCAATTGCCTTTACGCGAAAGTGAAAATAAAGAAGAAGGAAATCGAAGTAAAGCGAGGAATGATCGACAAATAAAAAGTAAAGAAAAGTAAAAGTGTAAAGAAAGAGAAGAAAGGTGATCTGCCCCGTTTGCTACTTTTATTTCTCGTAAACGTAAGACCGTAACACGATTTAGTTTAAGGAATCCCATTGCTATTATGAGAAAGTTTATTGTCGGTTAAGAAATGTTCTTCGTTTTTTATCATTTTCTTTTTTAACGATGGAATATAAAATAATCATGCAATTTTAATTGATACACAGAGTTATTGGTTATCTTAATATATTAATTAATAGCGAGGGTTGTTTTTAAGTGTATAAAGAACTTGGTTTAATTAACGTTATCTTATTACGCGAGCTTTGATAATACTGTTTAGAAATAAATTTTCAAGTTATAATGGTATAACGATCTTTGTGAATACATATGTAAGCATATACTTACATGTATATACACCTCCTCCTACTTCTGTTGGTTGGATACACGATGAATACGAACCGTTATAATAAGCTAAAGTCGATTTACCTTATACGTCTACGCTTTTACTATAGCGCGTCATCGTCTATCTCGAGTTTCCTTAGTTGATAAGAACGTCTAACAGCGTTATATTATCTACTGGTTTAATTAGATCGACGTCGAAATAGAAATAGTTAAGGAAAAGCCGTTAAAGCCGTAGTTATTTCATCTTACGTATAAAGCACACTACTATTTTCTTGAAAATTAGTTTGACGAATTTTCTATGACAACTACGGGCAATATGCAATAATATATTTTATATACGTATATGCACGTCAGTATGCATTTATTTATATTTAGATACATATTACGTGTATACAAATGGTCATAAATAAAATACGTAATTAAATATAAATATCTTCTTCGAAGGAAATATAAATATAATAGATACATACATTCGTTTATGTACGTATACGTAAGCAAATGAAGTAAAACTCGCAATAGGATTTAAATATAGAAAGAGATTAATATCTAATGTAAAAAAAGTAATAAATAATCAAATAATCATGACATTTAATCGATTTAATTATAAAAATTTGACAAAAATATCAGAGATAAATATATAGAGAGAGAGAAAGAAGAGAGTAGTGTATGTATTATTTTCATTTTATGCAAATCTTCCTATCGAACATCAAAAATTCGAAAAATGAGAATAGAATTGGGAAACGAGATCAATCAAAGTCGTGAAGCGTGACGTGCATTGAGATTTAATCTCAATATCATTTTGATACTTTTTTTTTTTTT
>NW_014569576.1:651562-654521 GCF_001313835.1 Polistes canadensis
AAAAAAAGAATAAAGTTGGGTTGTTAACGCGCTTGAACGAAAAAAGGAAGAAAAAAACAAAACCAAAAAAAAAGAGCTCGTAGTATTTTTCGTGCCTCGTCCATCGATTAAAATTACTTTTTTAAATGTCACCAATTACATTTCCTATATTCCCCACCCCCTTCCCCCTCTTTAAAAATGCCGACAAAGTTTAATTAATTAATTATTTATTTTCTCTGTCTCTCTCTGTCTGTCTCTCTCTCTCTCTCTCTCTCTCTCTCTCTCTTTCTCTTATTTGTATATAAATCAAGAAGTATACATACATATATATAAAATATAAAATTGATAACTTGCTTGTGTGAGTAATACCGTTTCTGAAACTCAAACACACACAACGCAGGAAACTAATAGTATTGTTCTAATAACAGGTTCTGTTTGATCAAGAATACAACCGAGGGAGATTATAGTATAAACTTTAAGTAAAGTTTCCATGTTTGCCGTCTATTTCGAGTCCTAAATCGAAAAGGTTATAGTTATCAATCGATCCTACTACCACGTCTGTCTTTAATTTTTTTGTTTTTGTTTAAAAGAACAAAATAATCCCCGTTTGTTCTTGTTTACCTCTTCTTTTCTAATTAACAAATTAGATCGAATAGGTTATCATCATTTTCCAAAGAATAACGTTTAAGAGGGAAAGAAACTTATTATAGTAACGATCAAGAACACAAAGAATACTGGATCTGTTTCTGGAAGATTTGAAAATCGTGGCACGATTTCGACGTTAACCCGAGTTAATTACCTACCTACCTACCTACCTACCTATCTAACGGAGGGTAAAGGTGAGGGCGACGTAAAATAATGTTGTTCTTTGATCAAGCTGAGTAAGCAAGTGCAAAGCTGTATTTTCGAGAATGACTTAGAAAACGAACGAAAGAGAGAGAGAGAGAGAGGGAAATTCTGTCAGTGATATTTCCAAATCAGAACCCCAAAGAGATTTTCCCGTTAAATTCGTACTTCCTCAATGTAGGTCGTATGTCGCATTCGTAGTTGATTCTAACCAGCTATCGAGATTATGTATACTTGTACGTGTATATGTATACATATATGTGTATATCCATAAGTAAGAAGATAGAAGATGGTTGGGGTGGGAGGGAGTGAATATCATTTGAAATACATGTAGTAACATTGCTAGATGTCTCGAGAACCATACTAGAACGAACTAGATTCGAAAACATTATATACATATGTACGTTTACTATCAGTTCACTTCAAGCTATCGGTTTCCGTACCACCCGGTATATAAGATAGAGTGTGAGAGGAGTCCATCCCCTCATAAATATCACGTTAAGCATGGCTCGATTTACTGTCCAATAACGCTCGAATATCGGCGTTTGCTTGCACCTTCTTCTATCGATAGTTTCCTATGGTAAAGTATGTTACAGTTTATGGACCACCATGGAAGGGTATATGTTGGTGTCTAACATTTAAAATCATCTAAAAATCATTTTTACTTTGTTTCTTTAAGTTGTTTTTTGTATATTTTTCTTGTTTGTATTTAAAGTTAAATGGTTTACAATTAATAGATAATATAAAAATAAACGAACAATGTTCTCTCTTTAAGAGATTTATTTAGAAAATCTCTAAAAGGGAAATAGTGTGTTTTTGAATGATGCGATTTTGATAGTGTTTCTGGCTTGATCGAAGAGGCGGACTACTCTCTCCTCTCGAAATAGCTGACGCGAATTCCTTGAATTTTCTTGCCCTCTTTAGGTTATAAGAAAACATGTAATTTATCATAGTTAAGGAAGAAGAAAACAAGAAATAGAAAGAGAGAGAGAAAGAGAGAGAAGAAAAAAGCTTGGAATATTACAAAAAATATATCAATACCTTCAAATGGTAAAAGCTTATTATAATTCGTTTTATATTAATAATCGATGATTTATAAGTTTTTTTCTTAAAACTCATCGGTGTAAATCGTTTCTATAGCTTCCTTTACGAGATCTTTTTTTTTCTCCCCATTCCTCTCTACTCCGTTTCTGTTTCGACTCCTTGAACACGTGCTATGACTTGAAAATGTTTTGTCGTGTGTTCTTTCCACCCACGTGTTTCGTTGATGTTCCTACAAGATATACATACACATGCGTACGTATATATATATTTATATGTACAGTTGTGTGCAAGGAGACGAAAATAGAAAAATAAAAGTGAATGAGACGCACACAGACACACACAAACACACACAAGGGAGGTAGGTTTTCGAGCGTGCCGGATATTATCAGTGCGAGTCTGACAGGCATTGATGTTGGTCCGTTCTGGACCACCTAAGCGAGAAAGATGCGTGGTACAAGAAACCAAAGCCTGTCATTGGGTAGACATTCTACAGCTTTTTCCCCTTCCCCCACCCCCCAAGTTACTACTTCTTCTTCCTAACATCTAAAGAATCTAAATGGCTTTCTTCGAACTTTGTTACAACGAAAAAATAATACACGAAAGCGCCTTTACTTTATTCCCAATGACAAAATGTTGAACATTTTAGGAACGTATTCGATTAATTAATCATTTTATACAATTGAGTAATCAATTCATTCATTACAAAATTCGTACTAACTGGAATCGAAATATTTGCCGGAGAAATAATATAATTCATGCATCGGAAATTAAATTACTTTAACTTAAAAAAGAAAAAAGAAACAAATCTGGAACCCCGCACGTAACATTCAGTTACAATATTATATATTCTAATATTTCTATTATATATTTTGATTAAGTTTTCGTTATAGCCCGCGATGATATTATTATCCTACATTTTCCTTACCGAATAATTACAATCAACCCGAATTAATGTATAATAATGGGGGGAAGGTATCACTTAAATAATAGTTTTAATCGATGGAACAAAGGGTTTATCGAGTAGGAAGGACGAGTCGTTGGAAACGAGAGAGAGTGTATCGAGTTTGGGTCGGCGCAGACAGCGAGAGAG
>NW_014569576.1:654576-665284 GCF_001313835.1 Polistes canadensis
GAGAGAGAGAGAGAGAGAGAGAGAGAGAGAGAGCATGAGGCAGCTTAATGGTTGCGCCAGCTATAAATTATGGTCCAGGCCAGCGTAGAGAACGGTCTCTTTGGATCTCTAACTACCGCAAATAAACCTATGTGACGCATCCTCTCAACGACGGGGGGTAGAAACGCGAGACGAAAGGGAAAGAGAGAGAAAGGGTGAAGGAAGGGTATAAAGAGAAAGGGGAAAGAACGAACGACGGCCAAGTAAATAAGACATCAAACAATTTAGACCGGTCGGATTGCTCGCGGACAGTCGTCAACAAGCAACAGTCGCACGAGCGGACCACAACGAACTTGACGAGCTTACAGGAGGAAAGTGAACATATCCCTTCACCAATGGTTTGAACTCTGTTAACTTTACGAGAAAAGAAACAGGAAAAAAAAAATAGGATTAGAAAGTGTGCGAGAGAAAAGGGTTAATACAAGCAAGATTTTTATTACGAGAGAATAATTCGATAAGATTATTTTGTTTCTTTTCAATGTTTCCGAGCAGACAAATGAGGTAACTAAACCGATAATAGTTCGTCGTATCAGTTTTCAACTAAATTCGATGGCTAGATCAAGTTGACTCAATTATTTCTATTGATTTAACACCATTGCTATCGAATGTATTGTCAAATGAGGGACACTATTCAAATTTTACAATTTCGTAATATTATTCCAATGGTTAAATTATCTCAATTGTTTTTCTCGACTTATCGAACCAATAATTGTTCAAAATTAATTCAATAATATTATATTATCGTGGATCGTCTTATTGTGGATCTAAAAAAATAAAAAAAAAAATAAAAAAGAGAAAAAAGAAACCTTCCTCGATCGAAACAAGTATAATATATACGCAATATCCCGATAGAATAAAAAGTGTTTTCAAATTAACACGAATCTTTTTCGATTAACTCGACATTAGCATAGAATATATTATACATTATAATAAAGATAAATGATCAAACAATTTTAGGTTCTTGATTACCTAATAGGTACTTGTTAGAATTGAAAGAAATAATGATTTAAAGAGCGAGAAACTTTAGCTATGATTTTGCAATAATTCTGTCACTACTCGTAGAAAAAGAAAGTCCAAGACAGACAGGCAGAGAGAGAAAGAGAGAGAGAGAGAGAGATGAACAGTATAATCCAACATCAGAAAGATCCCAAGAACCGCCTTATTCACTGGCCGTGTTTTCCAAGAAGGCAACAACTTCATTAGGCCGATCCTCTCTCCGCCCGTTTCGACTCTATCGCGCCTTCCCCATGAATATGTATTATTCGTGACGCTTATATATACATATATATGGTACGTAGAGACCCTGAGACTGCGTAGATCCTCCTAAAACGGGAGTGGATCTTTCGAAGCGTGGATAAGGCATGCGTAATTCGAGGAAGACGAACGAGGCTTTGCTTGCAACCAAGGGCACGACTTAAGACACCTGGATTTCTATTGTCTAATCCCCTGTCCTTCCGATTAAAGACAAAGTGTAAGTGAGAATGAAATAGAGAGAGAGAGAGAGAGAGAGAGAGAGTCTTGATTACGTCCGGTACTTTATCGCATCGATTACATCTCAAGCTTCATTGGGAAACAATGAAGATCCTCTCATTTCAATGCAAAGCTCTTCATTGTTTCAAATGAGAATAATTATAAGTCTTGTAAAAATATATCATTCTAAAGAAAGAAATATTTGTATATTTCTTTTCATTGAAAACATTTTAACAAGTGTGTGTGTATATATATATTATTTTATTTGATCGATATTTTAGTAATATTTTTTTCGTTTATTTTTATAAATTAATTGTCAGTTATTACTTATGATAAATATATTTGATTAAATATAAATAATAATTAATGTTTAGTATTATATAAATATAAATAGTTCCTATTTATAAAACGGTATTATTACAAATCAGAGAAGGAATCATATTTAACTATAAATACTCATTATCTGTTTAATATTCTGACAGATTTTGTATTATCTGGTGTAATACCCCGAATGCTTATAATACATTCAGATATTTTGTATGAATATATGTTATTTAAAATACTATTGACCTAAAAACTAACCAGGCAATATTTGATAATATATTATACATATCAAAATAAAATTGCATATATAATATCGTTAAAGTAAAGGATTATCAAAGATTTGATCTATATAATCGATTAATCGTTTTAGATTTGCGAACAGTAAAGGGCTCGAGTAAACATAGTTAGTCCTTTTTCATCATCCAAATCCTTTTTTCCCCTTTCTCCTACTTCGAATTTTTCTTTCACCCTTCGGTCGTTTTCTTTTCCCCATTTCGCTCTTCTACTACTTCAAGTTTTTTCGCTTTGCAACGAAATATAACGATGACATTATAAAAATAGAAAGAAACTCTCTTAACGGTGTAGAGATATATCAAAGAAAAGATACTATTACGATACTAACGAAGATTCCGTCGTTTTTAATTTTTTACCTTCAAAACCTCCAATGCTAACGGTTCACATTTTTCTTCCCCATCGAAAAAAATGCATTTTTAACGAACGTTACAGATTCGGTATATATGCAAAATGAATGAAAGCGGCAGTGACCTTTTTATAAAATGTTCAACAATTCATATTTTCCTTTCTTTTTTTTTTTTTTCTTTTGTAGATATTTCTCTATTTTTTTTCAAATTGAGTCATTTATTAGGTTGTTAAAACAAACGTCCGCAAGAATTTGTAAAACGGAATTGGACCGAACGAATGAACGGACAGACAAACGAATCTCGATGATGTCCGCCAGCAAGAATTTGTATAAACGTTAACTAGACACGAGAACAAAACTGTTAGGGGGCTTCGAACACCAACGAATTTACGTTCTCGAGATTTTGCGGCCGACTGCTACTACTCTACGTTCGAAACCATAAATCGCAGGATTTATGCACTAACCGACGTAAGCCGCGATAAAATGATATTCCCAAGAGGAAACGTGAACACGCTCCGTTTGGTCACGTATATTACGTCACTGTTCATGGACTAATATTCGCGGTTAGAATAGATCTCGATTCGTTTCTTTGAACTTTATTCCGGTAGAACGATTAGAGAGTACATTAAACGTATTTCAAACGTCCAATAAAATATGATTAATAATTAAAATCTATTTTTGAAAAGACAAAAAATTTATATCAAATTGTTGAAAAATATTTGATCGCTTATATATATTAATGATAAAGAAACCAATCACAATCTTTTGCATAATTTAAAAAAGGGATGCCTAATAATTACGCTTTCATATATATTTTAGGGATAAAATTATTAAATCGATTAACTCGTGCCAAATCGTAATAAATTTTTTAAATCAATATCCGTGATATACGAATATATTTCTAAAAAGCACATCGTATCGAAAGAATCCTCCAGTATATTATATTTTTCAAGATGTATACATATATATATATAATAATAATAATAATAATAATTCTGATTGGTAGTAGTTTCTCTCTTTTTCAAGAGAGCTTTCGCAAAAATTCTTTTTGTAAAGCTAATCGTAGTCCGATCCATTCGCTTCACAGGTAATGGAGTAACGTCAGTGAAGATGAAGATAAGAATACTATGTAAGGACCCCGGAGCAAAATCTATTACGATCAATCCGACAGCCTTTCGATTGACCCACATTTCAAAAAAGCGAAAAGAAGACTCCGAGATAGGTATATAGAAAGAGAGAGAGAGAGAGAGAGAGAGAGAGAGAGAGAGAGAGAGAGAACTTGGTAAAACGCGTTTCGAACGCCAGCTGTTACACGAAGAAAACTTGGATAACTGTTTGCCTTGACTAAACGAAAAACACGTGCAAATATTATGTATGCCGATATGTTTTGGCAGCTAGGAAAACGAACGACTCGACGAATATATCTCGTACGAAAGAAGAATATATGTAAAAAAAAAAAAGAAAAAAAATATATATATATATATAAAGAATTTTTCTATCTTTTATATATAATAACGTATATGCACGTATGTACATAAATATATATATATATATTACTTTTCCCTTACATTTCTCTTACTTTCCCCCTTCCTCCCATAGAACTTAAGGATCTTTTCTAGTATCTTTTTTATTTTTCTTCAAATATTCTCATAAGACCGACTGTGTTATTGAAACGTTAATAAATAATAATGTTGAGAAGAGTAGGTAGTGTTGCCGTTTATTTTTCTTTTTTTTTTTCTGTTAAAAATTTACAATTTATACTATTCTACGTAATATTTTCTCGAATAAAATATATATATATCATTTATGGGGAAAAAATAATTCTTTCTGAGATGCGCGCAGACAAGTTCTCTTTTCGGAATGGGGGATTATATATACCTACGTAAAAGGTAAATTTAATATTTATATAAAAACGTCGAGTAGATGTAGAAATATTAAAATTTACCGAATTTCGCTTATTTTACCTTTTTCCATCCTAGTATATACCTTTATCTTCTCTCTCCTTGTCAAACGATTCTCAATGGCAAAACCATCCTACCTACCTCCCCCCACCCACCTCCTTCTTCCATCCTCTTTCTTTTTCCTTCATTTGTGTTGTATCCCGTACACTCGCGGTGAATATTTTCCATCAGCCGTGTCCCGAACATATCAATATGTGACCCACATTTCCTGCGTCTTGTCCAAGTTTTTTGGAATATCGGATTTTCCAACATTTTTCAATATCCCCTTCGCAAGCTCGTTTCCCCTCCCCCTCACTCTTTTTTCTTCTCACGCACGAGCTCTCTTCACGAAAGAGGCCGGGTATATTAAGAATACATGCAGTAGTATCGAGGCTGACGCTTTTGAAAAATGGAAACCTTAGTTCCCGACATTATTACTTATATTTTACATTCTTACACGTCTTACCTAGCTACCTACTACATAAATATATTTATGTATAATACGTATGTACACACATAAACGTATCAAAAACACTCGTGCGTATTTATACGTATGACGTTATCGTAACATTTTGATTTTTAACTTAACTAATAATACAAATTCGTAATATAAACTCACGTAAGAAGAAGAAGAAAAATAAAGATAAAACTTTGTAACATCGTAAACTCGTGGTTTTCACACGCGACCGTTACAAAAGACGAAGGCATTGGGACAGCGAAAAAGTTTCGAAGAAATGTTTTTTCCCTTTCTGAGCATCCCTTCACTCCGTAGGGCTTATCGCAGAACATTTCGCGCATGATCTACGACAAACCCTTACAGATATTGCTTTATTTTTCTCCAAAAGATTTCATAGAAGGCAAACAGTCATTCTCTCTCTATATCTCTCTCTCTCTCTCTTTTTTTATTTCCTTTTTCTCGATATTCCAAAACGTCCGATTAAGAAAAGAAAAAGAAGGGGAAAAGGATGACGATGAAAATGAGGGGGAAAAAAAAAAGAAAATGCCACGTCGTGCCACAAGGAAGATACCGACGAGACGACAAGTTATTAAAAGGTCCATGAGCCTATTTCGACCCGTAGGCAGGCACGCTGTTATTTCTGGAAAAGTAGGAGGAGCCTATCTTGGCCCTCTGCAGAGAGAACACAGAGAAAGGAAGAAAGAGAGAGAGAGAGAGAGAGAGAGAGAGAGAGAGAGAGAGAGAGAAAAGCTAGAGAACATCATCTCGGCGCCATCGAAGAACGCACTATACACTGCTGCAATGTCACCAAAACGGAAAAGATACGATGGGGGAGGAAAAGGAGAGACAGTAACACGACAGCATCCTCGACACTTTATAATACCCTTCCTCTCTTTGAAGGTAAAGTAATATTCCAAACAATTTGTATTATTTATTGCACCTTTCTCCTTCCTTTCCTATATTCCCAGATAGAAATAGAAATTTCTTTTATATATATATTAATTAAAACCTTCCATACGTATCTTATACATTTCTGATACATTTGTTTATTTTCTAATTTCTTACAAACAATTGTGAATTTTATTCGACGACGTAGGTATATACACCTACATTTTGTTTTTAAGGAACGATAGATATGTTCTCGAAGAGAATAGTTGTAAAAAAGAGAAAAAAAAAAATAAATATATATATTGAATCTATTGGAAAACAATTTTTGTTTAACTCTCGTCTGGGTAAAGTTAAATTTTCTTCTTGTAAAAACAGAATTGGATGTATAATATTTATAAACGTTAATAATATATAAATAGTATACTTATATACATACAATATATTTAGTTACATTAATAATTAATTGAACGAATATTTATTTATGTTAAATTTGCGAACCTTCGATTGAATTTAAAAAGAAGAAGAAGAAGAAGAAGAAGAATAAGAATAAGAATAAAAGGAAGAAAAGTTCAACTCCTTGTCGCGTTAAATCGCGTAGCCATTTTCAGTACAAATTTAGACTTTGAGATATTTTGTTTCGCGCGGGGGGACGTACGCACGAACGCTTGTCGCATTTTCAACTTAGAACAAATATTCACGAAGCGTTTAGATCCCCGAGAAACATCTTTACGAGCCGCTAACGGATGTTTCGCGCGCCAGGAAGAGAAACGCGAAACGAGTTGGAAACTACGGTGTCGTCTACTACTACTACCACTTGGAAGAAATAGAAACAACGTGAGAAAATATTTATCATCGACACATTGGAGAAACACGTTTATTATTTTGCCACGTTTTTCCAAAGAACGGACGCGTCCCACGAACAAAAAAAAAGTGCAAAATATGTAATTTACGTATGCATAAATCTATGATTAAATTATTATAAAAAACAAAAAAAAAAAAAAGACAAAAATACACAAAAAAGAACAAAAATTAAAAATACAATAGAATAAAAACCTGCGTAAAAATATTGAACGTTGAAAATACGTTATTGCTCTTAACGTTCGTTAATTATTAATAATTTCATTGGAATTTGGAAAAAAAGAAAAATGAAATAATAATAATAAGAGGGATATAAAAAAAGAATTATAATTATTATTTCATTCCTTGGATATAAAAGGGGCACGAGAAAAAAAGCATGTAGAAGAAGATGAGAAACTCTGAACGAGATGAACGTAGAAGAGATTATCCAACCGCAAAGCTGCGAAAGAAACGAAAGAGAGAGACGGAGAGAGATAGAAAAGTTGAAACGATGAGCTTGCGTGGAAATTTTTGCGTTTTTGTGACACTATGCAGAAGAAAAGGAAAAGAAACAGAGAGAGAGAGAGAGAGAGAGAGAGAGAGAGAGAGAGAGAGAGAGAAAGATGAATTTTAGTAGTCGGCCTGCATGACTCACTCGTACAAATATCTTTCTTTCTTTCTTTCTTTTCTTTCTTTCTCTCATTTACGTACTTTCTTTGTGGCCACTGTATCTACGTATGTAACACCCCGCCCCCTCCCTTAGGTATATGCAACAACGTTAAGTACGTCCATTTAATGGAATTTTAATGTTAGTTTTTAAAACGAGCAGAACGCTACCCCCCAAAGTTCTTTTCTCTCTATCCTCATATACTAAATTGTACTTAGCTCGTACAAAGAAGTCTCTTTTTTATAAAAGCTCGAAAATTTCGTGCTACGATGAACACTTTAGCATAAGCTTACAATACTTATATTTAACGCAAATATAAGTATGTTCTTTTACTGGTTGAATTAAAAAAAAAAAGAAAAAAAAAAGTCTCGGAAGTATGAGCCTAAATAATATTGAAAAATACATTTCTTTTCCTTTTTTTTTTTTCTTTTTTTTCTTTAAATTAATAATTAAACAATTTATTTAACTTTTTCCAATGTGCTGATAATTTGAAGGGAACATTATTACTACGAATATTTTCAACAAATATTGCAAAAATACAATCGTAATTAATTTCTTCTCCCCTCGTTTTGTAATATGTTGTTTTCTTTGTTTCAATATTATAAATATCATTGTTATCTTTATTCAAATACTTCTTTTTATATGAATCATATTAAATTACATCAATTCAGGATCGGTATTCTTTCCAAAGGTATAATTTTTGCGGTTCGTTACTGAAAAGGGGGTAATTGTAACGTTAAAATATACCTTCTTCATTGCTAACACTCGAATCTTATCCGTTCGTTTGACTTTTGATGTAATTAAAAGTTTCCCGGAAATGACATAAAAGGAAAGCTATGAAGCTTTAAAAAGCATCCAAGTGAAAAGAACGAAACGGAATCGCGTTCGAGCGGGGGAGGGGAAGAGATGGGGGTCCATTAGAATCTGAAAGGGCTCGAGAAACGTAACATCCAAGTAAAAAGTTTCGACCGATACAAGGATTCGCGCACGATCCGATTTAATATCGCGGAATGGCGAGTGCATTAATTAAACGATATCAAGCAACGGAGTTTAAGTGCCGAATCGGATTGGTTAAATAGGGCGTTGAAAATTTAATTAAACGCCGCATTACACGCCGACCGAAATCGTTAAAGCATTGTTCTGAAGTGTGGTGGTGGTGTTTGTCTCTCTCTTTTCTTGCATAAAATAACAAAGGAAAATATGAAAAAAAAAAAAAACAAAAATAATAAATAAATAAATAAAAGTAAACGTCCTAAAAGAAACAGAGGTAGAAAGAAACCAAAAGAAGAAGAGGCAGATCAAAAGTGACAAAGAAAGAAGGTAAAGAAATGTTAAATATTCAATGTTCGTTGATTTGTAACGAATGAATTTGTCGCTAAAGTTCATCAGGTAAATGAAAATCGTTGAAAGAATCGGCACGATTGAAGTTCCATATTTATTTTTCAGCTTTTTATCGTAACAGCAAATGGTTTTTTACCTTTATCCTTTTCCTTCCCTTTTTGTTTCCTGTTACTTTCTTTTTGCTGTCGCGATGATGAAGACCAACAGATAGGTATTTTCAAAAAAAGAAAAAAAGAACAAATACAAAACAATTCGATTAATTTCAGACAAATGTAACGGGCATCAATAACAGGAAAGACTTACGGTTTGGCCTTGAGTAGACGAGATTACGAAGCTAGAGGTAAATCGATTAAAACAGAAAGCAAGTAGAGAACGAGAGAGAGAGAGAGAGAGAGAGAGAGAGAGAGAGAGAGAGAGAGAAACGATCGTCAAAATAATCAAATCTCTCGAGCTCTTATTGGGTTTCGATAATCACCAACGTAGTAGCAGAAAGAAAAGTTATTTCCTCCGATCTTTTCGAGCAAAGACCGAGAATTTAAGAAAGAGTCACTTCTCTTTTAAATCTAAGAGGATCTGGGAAAAGAATTTTATCGTAAAAAATGAAGAAAGACATCAAGAAAAAAGAAAGAGAGAAAAAGAGAGAGAGAGAGAGAAATATAAGAAAATCTTTCTTAACAATTCACCTACTTTCGGGAAAAAAATCTTATTCCGCACTAATGGAACGGCAACATTTTAACTACGAAGAAAAAAGTAAAAAGAAATTTTTTTTAAGAGCTACATCTCCTTATCCTCGAGATTATGTATTCTATATCGTCTTCGAGCAAAATGAAGAAGCAAAAGAAAAAGAAATCAAAAGGTAAAAAAGATGATGATAGAGAGAGAGAGAGAGAGCGAAAAAGAGTATATCGAAAGCTTTGGTAAAAAATGAGAAAAAGAAGGAAAGAAAAAATGAAAAAAAATGAAAAAAAAAAAAAAAAAAAAAAAAAAAAAAAAAAAAGAGAGAGAAGAGAACGATTTCCCCAGATTTTTTCGTAGGATATCTTTAACTTCCGCTTTTACCTACGCATGTCAACACGTCGCAAAACTTTTAATAGAGTTCGAAGCAAGCTACCTAGTCGGGTGAGATAAGAGCAGAAAGTAAGGAAGGAAAGAAGGTACGGGGAAAAGTAAAAAGAATGAAAAGGGAAAGAAAAATAAAAAAGAAGCCTCGCTCGCTTACTTGACGATGATATTAAATACGAAAAAAAAAAAAAAAACTTGTAGAAAATTTTAAACGCTTCCACTCGATATCCACACACACACACAGAGCTTGATAGAGTACACGCAGATGGTAGTAGTACATACACGACGAATGAAGAAATTAAGCGTTAAGTTACTTTTAAAAAAGTCTTGATATAGTATATAACGAGAAAAGATAACGAAACGATAATCGTACTTTAACGTTTGACGACAAGTCACGTGATACGAAATACCCTTAAACGGACTCGAAATGAATTATAAAAATATTGTCACGAGATATAGTAACACCTAACTTAGACGATCAATTTTATAATAGCGTGTTTTAAAAAAGTAACATAATGTAACACATTTATAATGAAATTGTTAAATATAATATCGTAACAATTAAATTAGACAGAAAAAAAACGTGTTCTTATTTCTCCTACTTGGGTAGATCAACAAATGTGAAACAAATTTAATCGACGCGAATAAAAACGGGGCAAAATTGAAATCTCTCTCTCCCTTGAACTCTTATCGTTCTAACTAAATACAAACACATTTCAACTAAAACGACATATTTGACGTTCAAAGAACGTCATTTTTATCTTCAACACAATGGACCTCTCATTAACATCTGACTCCGACGGCGGGTACAAAAAGGAGAACAAAAAAAAAAAAATTGTAAAAGGGTGGTATATCATCAAACCCCTCCCGACTGATCCTATGTTGGGAGAAATAATTTGCATTTTTTTTCTTTTCCTCTCTCTCTCTCTCTCTCTCTCTCTCTCTCTCTCTCTTTTCTATCTATACATATCTACCAGAAACGTAACCACCAGTAGTCGATCGTAGCCTGAGGATCTTCGGTAGTGAAGTGCGTATGGCCTCGG
>NW_014569576.1:665874-672014 GCF_001313835.1 Polistes canadensis
TTTTTTTTTTCCTTGAAACAGAACTATAATATAGATTTGCTAACGTACTTATTTTCCCTACGACAAGGTCGACGCGTGTAATCTTTTAAAGTGCATCCTCTTCGCCTACCCTTCTTTTTAGTCTTGTTTCTTTTTCTTTTTTTTTTTTTTTCTTTATTTTGTTTCCTTTTCTTCCCGACAATGAACGATAAGAAAAGTAGAAGCTTTTTCTCATTTTTCTCATTGCGTTCAATGTCATTGCGCAAATATACGTTTCTCTCCTCCCCCAACCCTTTTCTGTTTGCTCATTTTTTATCCCCTTTTTTTTATTTTTTTTTTTTAATTCTAGAAGAGAAATTTTCACTATAGAAAAAGGAATGAAGATCCATTGTACGGGTTCTCTGTTTACCATTCTCATAATTTTGTAAAAGAAGAGAGAGAGAGAGAGAGAGAGAGAGAGAAATAAAAAGGGAGATTACTATGAATTAAGAAGAACTTATCAGAAAATAGTGGCACAGTTTCTGAAATCTTATTTCTAATATAAATTCTTTTTACATTTCGATCCTTAATGGTTGCAAACAATTTTCATTATTACAGAATGTAATAAGGAAAAAAAAAAAAAAAAAATAACGCATAGAAAAACTTCAGGAAACAAATTTAAATTTAATATGATGATAATTCGCAATAAGTATATAAACAATTTTCGAATCTATTTTCGAAAGTTTTGTCGTATATATTATATTTTCTATATATTACGTACTATATAATATATCTATATTATATAATCGTTGAAAATAATGAAGAAAATAATTAATTATAATAAAATAAAAAATAATAAATAATAAATAATAAAAAGTAAATATATAAATAATTAAATAAATATTATAAAAGTAGGAAGAGAAAAGAAATCATGTTGAAAATGTAACATTTAACGTAAAGTAACGGTTTAAACAACGTAAAAATCTTACATAAAAGAAATTCGTGGAATTCTTGTTCCGTAAAGAAAAGAAAATTCGCGAACAACGAACAACGAACCTAGTAAAATTTTCTCAATCTAGCTTAGCTAGCACAAGCTTCCTCCTCGGCGCGTCACGTCGCGACTGTTTTCTCGAAAGCCATGCAAAAGCAATAAAGAAGAGTACAAGGGGGATAGGGGGTGTAGGAAGTAGGGAGAAAGTAGACGGTAAAGCTCGTATCGTTGGGAACCCGGTGGGTAGTGTACTATTAAATACCGACTTCATGGCTCCTTACGACCGAAATTTATTTCCATCCTGGCCGCGCCGGCTGCAAGCCTGCTAATTATCCATTTGCCATTCGCAGTTCTCCCAGCGATGTTTGAAGAAAAACGAACAAATAGAAAGAGAGAAAGAGAGAAAGAGGAAAATACGAGTTAAACTATCAAAGAAAATTCTTAGCCCGATCATTTGGTTTGTTTTCTTTTTCTTTTCATTATAATTTTCCTTGCATAATTGTAAATGTTTTTTTTTTTTTTTAAATCTTCACACGATACTTTAATAATTAATATTATCGTTAAACATTCGTTTAGGATGACTTTATCGTTGATTAATTAATATTATTGAAAAATATTAATATCCTTAGAAAATTTGTCAATATCAAACATCATTCTCGAAAAGTCTTTTGCGTTTCTAACGTTTATTAACATACTACACGAACATGTTATCTTCATGCCAACCCTCCGAAAACTATATATATATATCCTATATAAAGCTTGAAATCGTGATTCGTGAACGACAAGACACCACCGTTGTCTTCATCGTATATAGTAATAATACTTAATACTAGAGCTCGTTTCACGGCTCTCAGAGCAACGGCCAGTACGTTTATGAGGCCGCTTCGAAATAACCGCTTTAGTCTGCTTCTCTCTCTCTCTCTCTCCCCCTCTCTCTCTCTCTCTCTCTTTATCTATCTATATATCTATCTATCTCTCTTACTTGAAAGAGCAGGGAGAAACCAAGAGGTGTGTACCAGCTGTACAGGGTTAAAATCATTCCCACGAGTATCCTCGTGCAAGAAGATAATCAAACATTCCGAAATAAGAAAAGGTGAAAAAGAGATAGAGAGAAATAGTATACATATATATATAGAAAGTCACATATCGTGTGGATTATTATCACACACAGATGTTACCATTCTTCAATTTACTTTTAAAACGAATCTGATTAGAGTGTGTGTGTGTGTGTGAGAGAAAGAGAGAGAGAGAGAGATGATACAATCGATCATTTCGTATCGTTGAATATTAAACGTTTCTAATGTATCTACATGCAGAGATATATATCTGTAACTATCCATAGGTAATCGAGGTAATGAAAACTAATGGTCAAGAAATCGATTTTGATTATATCCTCTCATCGAATGGCAAACGTTTTCAAGGTACCATTCAGTTGGTACAATGGACGTCTAATTCGGTTCATTTCCTGGTCACTTCTATACAAAATGATCGTTCTCACGCGATGAATTTCCTCGAACTGAAATTCACTACCAGTTGTTCTTCCTGGTATAAATTTTCAAAGAAATATTCTCTTATGATATAACGTAAACGTTACCAAAGGAGGGGGAGAAGAGGGAAAAAAAAGAAAGCAAAATATTCATAATAATCGGCATTCGTTCTACAGCTGTTCTTACGGATGATATACGTAGGTAATTAGCCACGTTGTTATAACGTTTAATCTTCTCAAGATATCTCATGGGACAGTGAAAGAAACGCGTGTGTCAGAATAGGGAAAGCACGCATGCAGAACTTTTACACGCACAGTTAAACGTACAACATAGAAAAACGACGACGCCGACGACGACGACAGCTGCTATACGGAAAAACAAATTATAAAGGTCTGTCTGTCTGTAGTTCGTATCGATTATAACTTCCGGCTCCTTTCTCAGGTTCCTAAAATTTTCTAAATTGTATGAAAAAGTTACTACTATTAATACTACTACAATTCTTGGAATTTTTCCTTAAAATTGATTAAATTAAAATTTGTAAATGTGTAAGAGAAACCAAATGAATTTCTTCGTCGATTTTAATACTAGAGAAAATTCATCGAGAAATCCCGTGAATGTCATAAGAAAATACAATGATTCATCTTCGAATAAGAGCTTCATCGTAGCCTAACTACTACCATTTCTCTTTCTGTAATTTCTTGAATATGTTCTTAGAAAACAAAAGAGAACGTATATAATATATCTAAACGTGTACGTGGTATGTATGTGAAAAAGAGAGAGAGAGAGAGAGACACGAGATTTCGATTCTAGATAGAGAGAGAAAACTTTCGACGAGGCAGATTGGAGCTGCAAAGTGCAGTCGCAATTGCGAAGCCAACGTGTTCCTACTGCTACTGCATTAGGCGACATACCGCAGCAGAGGAAGAAAGAGAAAGAGAAAGAGAAAGAGAAAGAGAAAGAGAAAGACGGTAGTATTACTCGACTAATCGCTTTGTAACATGTTGGACGACTGGCTCCTTCGAGGTTGATAGGAATGAAGAAGAAGAAGAAGAAGAAGAAGAAGTATAAGAAAGATGAAGAAGAAGAAGAAGAAGAAGGAGACGAAGAAGAAGAGAATTCAGAGATAACGTTGTGTGATTGTAGAGGGTGAAGGGTGAGGAGGAGGTAGCTGTCTCCTGTGAGTGGGTCGAGGATGCTGGAAAAAGGTGAGACGGGCCAACAAACGGTGCCAAGTGCCAACTTCTCTTGTTAGAGAACAATTAAGAAATGCAGTGCAGCGACTACTTGTCTTTTCTCTTTCTCTTTCTCTCTCTTTCTCTCGTTCTTTCTTCTTCTTATTCTCTTCGTATCTATCCACTAGTCTTACCAACACCATTCCTATCGCCATACCCCACTTTACTACCCTTTCGTGAACGTAGAAAATAGAAACTTTGAGTCTAACTCAAATAACGACGCCCCCCTCCTCTCTAACGTCCACGAAAGATCGGTAAAAATACTATTTGTTGTTTTCCGTGTATGCAGATAGCAAATTTAATATACGTACATTTTGTTGTAAAATACAAATGTATTATTTTCATAAATCTCTGTCAAAAAAAAAAGGAAATATTTTTTCTTAACAGTAAATTTATCATTCATTGATCTTTTTTGATAAATATACACAATGTATCAATATTTTGGAAAATATTTAAATTCAAGTGAAAATTGGATAGAACGGAGACGGAGATATCAAAAAGTTAACGATACTCTTTTAAACACACAAGAGAAAGAGAGAGAGAGAGAGAGAGAGAGAGAGAGAGAGAGAGAGAGAAAGTTGTGCTGTTAATATTAAAAACGACGGGGGAAAATTAATCAGACTCGACAATTTGATTCCCTTTTTTTGCTTTGATCTTCGACCTTACCCTATCATCTCCCTTCTTTTTTCTTACCTTTACTACTACTACTCTACTACTAGTAAGTATATATTAACTATCTACTACTATTACACTGCTATTTAACTTCCACCCCTTTCTCCGCTAATTACTCCCTGACTCGAGTTCCAGTAACGATCTTCGCGACGATGATATATACGCCACCGGAAGTTTGTTCAAGTCGAAAAACCTTGCGTGTCTTTATAAGTGAACCCTATCGCTTTCTCCCTCTCTCTCTCTCTCTCTCTTTCTCTCTCTCATTTACATGCGTTAACCAGACGAATTGCATTTCGAAGTTAAAACGACGATTGGATGGTTTCGTTAATAAAGTGCGTGTCTTAATCAAGAAGTATACCCTGTTTAAGAATAAACTCGTTTGTAATTGGCTATCATCGTCTCGCCGTCATCCCATGAAATATATATATTAAAGTTAGGCCATTCACTACGATATTAAAGTAGAATCGATATTAATTAAATTTCAACATTTCCATTCTATGTATATTAAACTATGATCGGAGGTTTATACTTACGCACTTGTACGCACACGCACACGCATACGCGAGCATGAGGGCACACATTATATATTTACTAATTAAATATTGATATATACTGTCATAGAAATAATAATGACGAAACACGTAATTTTACGAAGTACCGAAATACGCGTTCAAAATTAATCTTTTCATTATACTTGATGCATCATGTATGGTGTATGTGTGTGTGTGTGTGTGTGTGTGTGTGTGCGTGGCGTGTGCATCTCCGCAAACAAAATCGGAAAATTTTTTTATGATCATCGGATTAATATCGTCAGAAACAAAAGTAAAAAAGACACAATGAACGTTACGTTTAATAGCAATCTTTTTTAAGAATGCTTGACATCAATAAGAAAAACAAAAGAAAGTAATATAATCGTTGCCACGGGGATAATAGTCTAAAAGGTTGGTTAATGTTTCGCAATGGAGAATTAAAGGGGTTGATATCACCCTTCGTAACGGTCTGTACCAACGTTACGTGACCGCATAATAGTGGTGGTGGTGATGGTGGTACCGTCGAATCTTTCTATTACCTTTCGTAAAAAAAAAAGAAAAAAGAAAAAAGAAAAAGAAAAGAAAAAAAAAAAAATGGAAAAATAAACTTCGTGACGAAAACGCGTTGTCTTTTCTCCAAACGATATTTTAAACTATTCCGAGAAACGTCCAATATGTCGATAATTTGGATTACTTCGAAATAAATAGAACCAACATGTGAAAGATTGATTATTTAAAAGGATAAAAAACTCTTGACATTTAAATAGAAGAAAAAATTATTCTTTCATTTCGAATTGTCTCTCTTTTTATTTTCTATCTATGTATCTATCTATGTTCTGCTTGAGCACACACATACATACATACATACATACATACACGTAACGTGTATAGATACAGAAACATAATAGACATATGTAGAAACACAAAACTCTACTGTCGATATTGATCCACCAACGAAATTTAAGCTGACAGTCGTTCATCCGTACGCAGAGTATATGGAATAAAAGCAGTTTCATTGGGAAACATCGTACGAAACGTAATGTCAACAAACACCCACCACCAAACCACCCCTTTCCCAACCATCCCACTCTTTTCTCCTCTTGCTACGTCGACACGAACGACGATCATATACGACTGCGAATGTCACGTGAAATAACAGAATAAAACACGCTTTTTTCTATCTCCTCTATTTCTACTCTCTCTCTCTCTCTCTCTCTCTCTCTCTCTCTCTCTCTCTCTCTCTCTCTCTCTCTCTCTCTCTCTCTCTCTC
>NW_014569576.1:672189-677094 GCF_001313835.1 Polistes canadensis
TTTTCAGATACATAGATATCATTTGAATTATGAAAATATTACGATTCAAAGAATCATGAAAAGAGAGAAAAAAAAGGAAACAAAGTAAAGAGAGTCGGTCTTAGCAAGAAATATAAACGCATTCCCAATGTCGAGGCTGCGAGGTCTCGGAATAGTTGCACGCGAGTTCATAGTTCGTACCCTACCAAAAAGGGTTGGCCTCATATACACGCTAGCTAGCTAGCAAGCTAGACGCTCCAATGACGGAGGAGGAGTTTTTTCTACAAGTCCGAAACTACTCACAAGATTCGAGACGACCTGACTCACAACCTGACCCTCGACCTCGAGGATCGTGGTAATTGCGTGCGAATACCGGGACGTCGGCGTCTCGCTAGCTTTTTATTGCCGGTCGTTAGTATAATTAGCTCTGCTCTCTCTCTCTCTCTCTCTCTCTCTCCCTCTCGTTCTCATGAGAAAGGTTCGTTGTTGTATTCGGGGCTCTGTTAGTATAATAGAATCAGGTTCTCTCGAGATACTGTTAAAAATTCTATTAAATTATCGTAAATTTGTAAGGATTTTATATATATATATATACATTATACAATACATTATATAATACATTTGTGTAAATTTGTTTGAATGAACGAAATAAAAAAACTCGTTTGCCGCGAGGTGTTAATTACTCGTGGAATTGATTAGAATTCCGGTATACCGGATATAAATTCTATCCCGAGTATATTTACTTTTTGATCTAACCGCATATAGTACTATAAAAGGACGATAAAAATGTCAAGATAGATACGATATATAAACGCCATGTAAGTCTCTTGAAAATCTAAAAGGAGAGAGAGAGAGAGAAAGAGAAGAAGAAAGAAAATAAAAAAAAGATCGATATCTCCTATCACATGAGAAAGAGAGAGAGAGAGAAAACCCTGTAGAATACAAAAGAGAAACATATGTATGAGACGTGTCAAAAATACCCCCTCTGTCTGTTTCTTATCCTTAAAAGGGGTGGGTGCGATAGTGTTATATACTCCTCTGTATCAAAAAAAAAAAAAAAAAAGAAAAACAACCCTCGGGCACGAAGGATTCTTACTGGTTCTCCTCCCCTAGCAGCACGTTGAAAATCTCGAAATACCCGAATTACCGGTCGCTCGAATGGTCGTTCGTGCGAGAACCGTGAAAGGAGGAAAAGAAAAGAGAGGAAAAGCGAGGAAGTAAAAGAGAAAAGAAATAACACACATACACAGAGAGAGAGAGAGAGAGAGAGAGAATAGGAGGGTAGCTTCGAAGAACGTGGTCGATGAGGTTGCTGCTTGCTGAAGACGAATCGAAACGAACGCGTCGATGTGAAAACGTCGACGACGTCGTCTCCGAGTACCAACCAACCAACCAACCAACCAACCAACCAACCAACCAACCAAGGCAAGATGATGATCGAGAGAAAGAGAAATAGAAATAGAAATAGAGAAGGAAAATTCTTTTCGTCGTATCCGTCGAGGTGTTGGGTAGGTTGGTAGCTGTTGATATCGCTCGTAACAATTTATTCGCTCGACCAACGACACGAGGGAGGTTTGCTGTTGGCTGCATTTCTATCTCTCCATCCTCTCTTTCTCGCTTCACAGGAGAATAAGAGACTCCTCTTCTCTCCCCCCCCGACACATTCCACCCTCCACTTCCTACCCCCTCATCACCTTTTTTCTTCTTTCCTTTTCTTTTCAATATCGCTGCGCGAGATAAAGCGAGATTCAATTTCCTTTCTCTCTTCTTCTTCATCTTCCTCCGGCATTTCGAACCTTCGAAAAGAGAAAGAGAGGGAGTGAGAATGAGAGAGTGAAATAAAGAGTAAGAATTGTAGAAGAGAGATCTGAAATTCCTGCGACGGGGTAGATATCGTTTGGGATACACTACGCTCTCACTCACTCTTTCTCTCTCTCTCTCTCTCTCTCTCTCTCTCTGCTCTTTTTTATTCCATTTCCAGTTTCTCTCGTTTCCTCTTATAAGTGTCGAAGGGGGAAAACAGAGAGATAACTTCGAACACGTGGAAAGATTTCCGAGGGTTACACGAACGAAACCTTCTTTTTCTTCTTCTTCTTCCTTAAAGAAATGCGACAAGGATAGAGAAGAATTAAGCAAAAACGACTATCTACTACTACTACTACTACTACTAGTCCCCTTTTTCTAGCTCCGTTTGTACGATGATGTATTTTGATAAGAACGGAACACAACCCAGCAGACGATAAACGTGCGCGCTGTTTATTGATAGAGGAGGACTATCACCACCACCACCACCACCATCACCAATTAGCCGTTCATCGTTGATCGTTTTTTTCACACTTCGATGATCACCCCCCTCCTTTTTTCCATCTATTCTTTACGATCGATTGCTATCTTTCAATTGGTCTTATCGAAAATAAAAAACACCATAAACGTCAAGATACGAATCTTAATATACTTATTGGAATCTAATTTTTCTATATTTAAATTACCACAAGTTGAGAAAGAAGAAAAACTGTTGGTGTGATGATAATGATGATGATGATGATGATGATGATGATGATGATGATAATGATGACGAAAAGTTTTCAGTTGCGCTTATTCCAGTAACAGGGGTTATATGCAAATGCAAACACGAAATTGGAATCTTCATTCCCGTCGAACGCTCGCATTCTTGTGCCTGAAAGTTCGCGTTTCTTGTTTCGAAACGGGTTTCGAAACTCCCATCGTTACAAATCGTAACTAAAGCACTCGTGCAGTCAGTCCGAATGCATTTTCTCTCTCTCTCTCTCTCTCTCTCTCTCTCTCTTTCTATCTAACTCGCTTTCTCTCTTTCCCTTCTACCTTCTCTCGTTCATTCGATCTACATTCTACAGGATCTATTTACACAGAGGATATACGTAAATGTATAAACATGCATTGACACACACACCCATACAAACCATACACACACATACATACACACACACACACATGACAGGTTCTCCGTAAAGTTGCATTTCAAGTCGTAGGGTAAGTTCCAATTGAATAGAAGGAATAGAGAAAAGACGATACAGGAGGGGTGGGTTCTCACAACGTCTTGGCGAAGATCCACCCCTTTACCCCCTTAGCAAAGCTTACTCCGGAAGCAGGGAATCTCGTTAAGCCGCATAAAAGAACTTAAAGCGTAGTTAAGGCACGCTCGAATCTTAGGAGCTCGTAACCATAAGGTGAGCAGAAGAAAGACAAAGAAAATGAGAAAAAGAGAGAGAGATAGAGAGAGAAAGAGAAAGAGAGAGAGAATAAGAAAGTGTAATACCCAGGGTAGTTTACAACACGACATGGGCAACGACTTTCATAAACCTAAGACTTAAGGTAGGATATTTTCCTTAGCTTCCACCACCCAAGATTTTCTTCTATCAGCTTGGATATTATGTCGTGCTGATTTTTTTTACATTCTTCTTTCTCTTCATCGTCCTCCTCTTCCTCGTTGTCGTCGTCGTCGTTTATTTTTTTTTTCTATTTCGAGATGAAGATACTTTCAGAATCCACCGCGCGAGTAAACTTTTACGCAAAACAAATCACTTTTTAAGAGTCTTCTCGAACGTACACTCATATTATTTCTTCTTCTTCTTCTCGTATTTATTTTCTTTTCTTTTATTTATATTATGTTTTTTTTTCTTTAACAAAATATATAACATTATTACGCACGTCTGACCTTTAATAATTATTTTAAAGAAAGTCATCCCCCCCCCGCAAAAAAGAAAAAAAGAATTTCTCGTTAAAAGACTCTACCCTCTATCGTAACGTATTATAATGATAATAATAATAATAATAATTTTCGAGATATATCCCATTTTAACACGTGCAGTATATACGGGGAATCCCCATATTATTATTTCCCAACCGAGGTAAAGCTAAAGTCGAGAAAACAATCCCGTTGTGTTGCGTTTATAGTACCGTCATTACCAACGTTCTGATCCATTTTTTACGGTGGCTCGACGCTCGAAAAATTTCAAACCTTTCTCTCTTTCTATCTCTCTTTTGGCAAACAAAAATGAAAGAGAAAGAGAAAGAGAGAGAGAGAAAATACAACGACCGATGGAAAGAAAGGGGATTCTCTAGTTATGGGGTGAAAACGAGAGGTACAAACCGTGATAGCATGCGTTTCTAAACGTTTCCCAGACAAGGTAGACGACGTATTATATCCTCGTTATCCTTTTTATCGCGTACTCGGATAGCCGTGACTTTAAAATCGTTTCCTCTTTTTTTCTCTTCCTTCCCTTCCCTCTTTCTCTCTTTCACTATTTCACTCTCTTTCATTTTTTATTTTTGGTCTACATGTGGGCTAGCCACTGGGGCGCCTCTCTACTCGGGTTCTACATTTTTGCACGTCGAGTACAAAGTGTTTTTAGAGGATGTATAAAGGGAAAGTAAGAGAAAGAGATAGAGAGAGAGAGAGAGAGAGAGAGAGAGAGAGAGAGAGAGAGAGAGAGAGAGAGAGAAAGGATAAGAGGGTAAAAGAGGTTTCCTCGCTGAAAAGGGGTGACCGTAATCCTGTCGCTGGAATATCCTTTACGTAACTTCCAAGTTGGACACCTGTTTTCTACCTTTCCACATTCTATTCTTTTTTCCCTTGTGTTTTATCATTTTCTTTCCCCTCCTCCTCCTCCTCCTCCTCCCAACCAGCCTCATTATTCTCCTCTCTCTTTATCTCTTTTATTATTTTATTTTCTATTCTGTTCCCTTTTTATGTTAGTTTGTTTGCGAGATTAAATCTTACATATACATGTATATTTCACTATTTTCAATTTACGAGAAAAGCCAATAGTAACCAGTGCTTTTGTTTTTCTTCCTTGTTTTCTCTTTTTTTTTTTTTTTTTTTTTTTTTAATTCCTGTTTCCTTAGCAAGCTACACGAAGGAGTAAGCTTAAAAAACCCGACGCGTCA
>NW_014569576.1:677114-684507 GCF_001313835.1 Polistes canadensis
CTAAATAGCTTTGCTAAACGGATTCACGCTGATATTACTCTTGAATTTTTATCAACAGAGACGCGTGTATGTTCTCGTTCGTTTATTAACCCCACCCCTTCTCCCTATTATGTTTCTCTTTCTCTCATTCTTCGTATATTATCTATTTTTTTTTTCTTTCTTTTTCTTTTTTTTTTACCAACTATCCTTTATACTTTGTTTCTTTCTTTAATCAGCTTTATCCCTCTAACCCTTTTCACCTATCTTTTTTTTCTTTTGCAAACAAAATTCCATCATTATTTCTTCTATTTTTTATTTCGTTAGAAAAATTTTCCAATCATTTTTTCTTTATTTAATTAAAATATAATTCTATATGTGCAACGAGAACGCGCAATGAATACACTTAATAGTTTAACCATAAACGAGAAATAACTATTAATAAAATATACTTTGTTATAGAGAGTCTCTTGGAAATAATTATTCAAGCTAATCTATATACAGAACAAACCCGATCCGTCACGTTATAATACATACATATACATATATATATATATAATACACATACATTTATATATTGTATACTTCGTTCCATTTTCAATTTAGCTTTATAATTAATCAACGTCAATTTTTAATATACCAGGGAAAAAGAATTGAGAGATCAACGATGATCGATTAATCGTATAGAATTGACGTGTGACCGATTTTTGGGCGTTACTAAAATCAGGACGAAAGAACGATATAGATGGCGAAAAGAATAATTTTTCTTCATTTTTTTTTTCAAATATAATTACGTTCTCGGACAAACACACATACGCACACGCACGCACACATACACACACATATTATGGATAAAAAGTTGTCTAGACACGACCGATATAAAACTAAACTAAAAACTAAAAGATAAAGGTGTTCGTTTCTACAGTCAAAGTGGCATACTACAACGACCAATCCCGACGTCTCGTTGTTAGTTAATTCCTCTTGGTGATATACAAGGAAAACGAGAAGGAAAATCATAAGAAGGCAAAGTGGCAAGAAAGAAAAAAGAAATAAGTGAGAGAAAGAGAGAGACAAAAAGATAGAGAGAAGACGTTGGAAAACACAGGAAAAA
The DNA here is from genome assembly GCF_001313835.1 of Polistes canadensis. Classification (NCBI taxonomy): domain Eukaryota; kingdom Metazoa; phylum Arthropoda; class Insecta; order Hymenoptera; family Vespidae; genus Polistes; species Polistes canadensis. Next base: position 678,202 of record NW_014569576.1, read on the forward strand.
GCCGACACACTGCGTTCTCGAGCTTTTAATCTTGGAAATCTTGAAGACCGGCGGCGACCAAAGAGAAACTCTCGTCTAGCTGTTTGCATCTCTCTCTCACTCTCTCTCTCTAACTCTCTCTTTCTCTTTCTTTCTATCTTTCTTCATCCTTACTTGGCTACTTGCGCAAACATCATTCGCAGATTTCTAGGGACTGCAAAGAGAGTACTCACCCGAGCTTCTCGAGTTTACGGTTGAATTAAGGATTTACGTTGAGTAATCCGCCAGTTGGAGGCAGACCTCCTTGGTAAAAAAAAAAAGAAAAGAAAAGAAGAGAAGAAATTGAAATGGGAGCAAGAGGACGTGGGGGGGGGGAGTTAGGAGAGTGTAACGAAGGCAATCGAAAGAGTAAGAGTTTTATTTCCTACATTTTTTCTTTCCTCTCCTCCGCCCTCGGGGGAAAAGATAAAAAAAAAAGAAAAAAAAATAACTAAATAAATAGATAAGAAAAATCAGGTCTCGATATAAAATTAATAACGATTTATTTGTGTGTGTCTTCCTTTCCAATTTGCCTAGGAAAAGGGAAAAAGAAAAAAAAATAAAGAAAAAAAAACATGGAAACGTGCAAATTGTACTACCAACTAGCACGTAGGATGGGATCGTATCATCGACTGATAAATCAATCAGTTTCAATTATCTAAGTGCATACACGTCGTTGATTTTTCGAAACTATTTAAATTCGATTAGCGAGAGAGATGAACTTTCCTATATTTTTCACGCTTCGACTAGATTCGATTTTCATCGTATGCACGAACGCGTTATTTTTGTTTGATATAAAGTGCTACATTTAGGGGAGGGGACGGTGGGGTAAAAAAAAAAGACGGGTTGGAGAAAAAAGTTGTTTCAAAAAATGAAAAATATTAAAGAAAGAAAAAAAAAAGAAATAGAAAGAAACAATCGTGGTGATCAGGAACGACGGTAAAAAAAAAAACTCGTTAAAATAATAACGACAATAAAACGAAAATGACCGGATAAATTAGAAAATTATTTAAGTATATATATATATATGTGTATGTGCGCATACATCAAACGTGTATTTCTCGTACGAAAAAAATCTACGAACGTTACCGGGAAATCAGAGAATATTTAGAACCGCAAATCTCAGGAAAAAGCAAATTGGATATGATAAAATAATACTTTGTCATTAATGTTTCTATCGGAAAGATAAATTAGAAAAAAAAGTCCCTATCTCAATAGGGGAAATTTCTTTTGATAAAGTATGGTTTTAATGGATTAAAAAGAGAAAAAAAAAAAAAAAAGAAAAAGAAAAAATGACTATTTGAAAGGAATAATACATTAACGAATTTTTTGAAAACGGCGAAGTGGGCGAATCTCGAAAGGCGGAAATCGACCACGTTGATTTTCGAGCGTTCAACGTAATTGCACTACACATTTATATGTGTACGCACGGAACGACGCAGGCAACTACGGAACGCTACACGTCAAATGCGCGTGTAAATTGGATTAATGGATCGGTTTGAGAAGCGCATCGAAATTAATATCCGTTCCGTTAGTTAGTAGAGATTCGATACCAGGAGCTTACAGATTCACGATCCTATTGGGCTGGCCGACCAATCGAACCCGCAAGTGCAGATCAAATTAGTCCTTTCACACATGCGGACATAGAGAGAAATACACACGCGTGAATCGTGTTCCATAATTCGACGAGTAACGTTTACAAAATATTTGATTGATCGTTTTGAATATATCGTCGTAAATCGATTTTTATATTATTTTATTTGAAATGTATCTTTTTCAATGTTTCCTAAGGTAAATATAAAACAGCTTATTTTATTTCGCTCACATCGCGCGTGCAGTATTTTAAACAATATTTTTTCCATTAAAAATATTTATATTTATATTATTATATGTTCAATATTTATAATCAAATTTAAGTATATATACATAGACTTGTAATGCAACCGTACAACCCCCTTTTTTTTTATAGATACTGACCAAATAAAATTGATCAAATAAATACAAGTGTAAAAATAATATTAATTCATGATCTTTTGAACAATTTGTAATATATATATATATAGTTTGCTTTCTTTATGAATACTACACCGTTGTACAAATTCGAGAAACAAAGGAACATACTAAATGTAACGATGGTATAAAGTTTCGATTAGAATTTTCTTCGAACCACAACTCGAGAGAAAGATATCCTCCTCCTCCTCCTCCTCCTTCTCCTCTTTCTTCTTCGAAGAAGAAGAAGAAGTTCTACAAACAACAACGACGCTCTGAAAGCCTAGAATATCTTATCGGAATAAAGAAAGCAATGTCAAAAGCTAAGAGAGAATTCACAAGTATATTTACTCTTCGATATTGGAGTCCATTCTAAGTACATACTTCGACAGTAACAGAAATCTTATCGTAATCTACTCGAAGACAACATGATATTTCGTCCATCATAAGATGTTATTGAATTTCTAATGTAAGATTCTACGAAAAAAAAAATTCAAAGCAACGTTTTATTACTTGTATCCATATATGTATTTATTATATTTCTCTCTCTCTCTTTCTTTTTTTTCTTTTCTCAAAGCCGTTATTTTACAAGCATCACAATCTTTGACAGCTTTTCATTAACCATATTTTAACTAAAAGACACGAACTAGAATACGTGGAGAGTTACATTCGAGTGGGTACTAAGTGCTTTTACGTGTAACCCATTTCAAATAGGATAATGATAACGTATAATATTATTTAATATTTCTCAGGTTTTTTTTTTTCATAGACCAACAGAAGATTAATCGCGACTAACGTTGATTTGCGATAACAATTCATATTTAAATATCATACATAGATATAACTTTACATTTTTATTTAATACACAATATACTTTTTTATATATATATATATATTTTTATAATCAAATACGAGCTCGTTGAAAACGAATTCCACNTTCTATAAATCATTTATTTTTTCCCTGACTCTATAAAATATGAAATAAAAAAAAAAAAAGAATGAAATAAGTAAAATATAATGAGAAAGAGAGAGAGAGAGAGAGAGAGAGAGAGAGAGAGAGAGAGAGACAGAGAGAAAAAAAGAAAACAAAAAAAATACCTACACGAGAGATCGAAAATATCTAGCGATCGTTTGATAACGTTACCGAATAAAAAACTAACGACAACGAAATCACGAATTTCGCAAAGGATATCGTATTCCTGTACCTCTAAAAGCACGCAAAGAAAAAAATCAAGAAAAAGAGACAGGAATACAGCCGTCGTCCGTGAAGTTCCTCTTGTTCTCTTGAGTGCGTGCTGGGTCCTTCCAGTTACGGCGGAAGACGAAGAAGAGAGATATGGGGAAAAGAGAGAAGGAGAAAGAGAAAGAGAGAGAGAGAGAGAGAGGGATAGAGAGAAACTATGAGGAAAACGGAAAGAGAAAGAGAGAGGCAGTGTTATATCGGAATGAGAGAGAGAGAGAGAGAGAGAGAAACACAACGAGTTGGAGCAGACGCGTACACTCGACTTCCACACGAGCAAGCAACCCACAGAAAAGCGACCAACCATAGAGAACAGCAGCAGCACAACCATACACACGACCGACCAACCGACCATTCCACATTCCATTCGATGCTTCTCTCTCTCTCTCTCTCTCTCTCTATCTTGGTCACATAATGAAGTCAGTCCCAAGCGTTCTAAGCCCTGGTAATATCGCGTGGCACCAAGAGAGAGAGAGAGAGAGAGAGAGAGAGAAAGAGAGAGGAAGAAGGCACAGTATTTTCCTACCTTTTCAACAGTCCTTTGCTATCGCGCCGCCCCCCCCTCCCAATACCTTCCAAGATAATATTGGTGATATATACTAACGGGTTTCTCGGTTTGGGATACGTTTCTCTACCTTTTATTCTATATCTGTATCTCTTTTTTCTCTTCTTCTTCATTTTCTTTTTCTTTTAACGCGTGTATGGTGGTATTTCCTGTCCTTTTCTTCCCTCTTTCTCTTTTTCTTCAGCTTAAACGATTTGCCACGCGTTTGAGGGTGGCTAGAAGCACCCTCAAGTCTACTATATACTATATCTATATATAAATATATTGTGTGTGTGTATATATATATATTATGAAGGTGTATATACCGTATACCCATATCTATCTCACTCACCCCTTAAGAAAAACGTCCGGGGGAAAGTTTAATCCCTCGTGGATCGCCGCGAAAAGTGTTTTCGCACGTTGCGAAAATTCTACCGGGGAAACCCTCACTCACCCTCCCCCCCACCGTCTATACCAGAACGACGGCCACTGGATTGACCAGGGAATAGTGAGTTCCGGATTTTCAAGGGGCTATTACGTTTCGACGCTAGCTGAGTATCGTCGAATTTAGTTGTTGCTTGGCTTTGAACGCTGGGAAAAGAAACTTTTAACGAGAGATGATGCTTTTTTGCGATTAATTTGACCGGGGGGAGGGAAAAAGGGGAGGAAAAAAAAAGAAAAGAAAGAACTTATTATTTACACAAAAAATAAATATATATATACGAAAATTATACGAGATAATTGTCAGGCGTTACTTTATAAATTTCGATTACATTTAAACGAAGAAATTTATAAGCTTTTTCGTTGAACGCGTAATTCAATTGAAGAATTACCAGTAAGTAACAGTTTCTCTCTTATAAGATGAAACGTCGAGTTCATTTTCAGTGAACGGCTCAAACGCTCGAACGCCCTTTTAAACCGGTGTTACCAACGAGTTAAAAGCAAAGACGACAGTCTACGGAAAAGCTTTTCCATAAAATGATCTCGCATGCAAGTTTTCATAGAGGATGAATAATAAACACCCCTCCCCACCCCTGATCTGAGAGAACTTAACGAGAACATTGTAAAACACTTTCACGTTTAGTTACTACATATTATTATCCTATCAAAGTGGCAACGTGTTTCTTTGACGATTCTAATTATATCAATAAAGATGTTAACTAGTTTTTACTAAACACAATTTTTTCATCGTATATAATAATATTTTATGAAAATAATTATAATACATCGTGTAGAAGGTTATTTTGTTTATCTTATCTGTGACGCACATCAAAATTTCTTTTCGTTAATATCGATTTATAAATCTACTACGCTATAAGATTTAATTCTATATTCCCTTTCACATTCGTTTATATGTTTTTTTTTTGTTTTATTTATTTTTTTTATTCTTTTTTTTTTCCTTTCGAATTTGATCTTTCCCATATTCTCGTTTAAAATTAACGGTTTTAATACGAGCCAACCGATAATGTCTCTCAAGTTCGTTATCAAGCACGAGTACAATTTTTCATCTTGACAGAAAAGTAACGTGATCGCGACTTAATCTAGAAGGGCCTATGTTATACGTCATTTCTTCTATGTACTAACGCGAATAAGTACGAGTAAAGGTACTAAAGTAAATCTGTCTCAATCTGTACGCACGGTCGCACATTTTTACAAAGCCAAAGAAGAAAACGTCAAAAAAATATACAACGCGATGTTCGTGTATAATAAATTTCGATAAATTACCGTATTCGAATAATAAATACATTTACGTAACAAGAAAATTAAAACGAGAATTATTATAAGAAGAACGTTCTACGATTAATGCGAAATTATATATAAATTTTATAACATTGTTGTGTCCTTGCGAATAAGTAGGTCGTGAATATTAGATGCACGTTAGAAACATTTATGCCAATGAAAATTTAATTTCAAACAAATTGTTTCTACGAGTGCTAATTATCAAGGTAAAATGAATTATTGCAACGTGTAATTATATTAGATTATTATTATTATTTATCTCGAAAAATATATTCGAATTATCTTCAAAATTATTGTCCTATTAATGGTCTTGTTAGAAAAAAAAAAAAAAAAAAATAACACGTTAAATAATGAAATGATATATATTTTATATAAATAAGATTATACATAATATACAAGGCTACACGATTGTCGAACAATTTGGATATAACAACGTCGACGAATTTGAACTATAAATAATTTATTCGCAAAGATAATGAAAATCACATTAATAAAACAAACTTTGATAAAAACTTTTTTCAAGATTAGAAACTCGTATGCTCGACGTTTGTGTACTCTTGTTTCTCTATATCTTTTCAAAGCTTCCTCCCACGACGATATATAGGCTAATTTAATCACGAACTAGGTACACATATATACATGAGAAGAAAATCACAACTTTCTAATTCCGTTTTGATCGTAGACTCGAACACGTCAACTCTACGCGTACACGTGTTCGCTTCGCGAGTTTCGAAAAAAAGCTAACAAAAAGTTACGAAAAAAAAAAAAAAAAAAA
>NW_014569576.1:684832-727363 GCF_001313835.1 Polistes canadensis
AATAAATTTCTATATAATAAGAACATTCATGCATTTATGTGGATAAATATGTTTTTTTCGTATATGTACGCGTAGAGACATACATATATTATATCTATATACATAATGTATGTATTCGGGAAGATTAAAGTAAGAAACAAACCTTTATGATGCCTCAGGTGAGATCGTCCACAGCAAGGTTGTTCAAAATAAGCATGGCCAGGATGAGCAGCAGCTAAAAGCCTGCTGGCCAAGCCGCTAGGTAGAATTTGTACCAGGACAGCTGCTAGAACAGCTGCCCTCACCAGGAACGACATCGTATCCGGTAACCTTCGTCTCTGCATTTTTTCCAAATCAACTTCCACAGATTTTATTCGAGATATTTACTTTTTCTTTTTTTTTCTTTCGTATTATCAAACGTGTAGTATGTGTAGGGATATATCGTAAATAACGAAAAATAAAACAAAAATATATATCACCTCAAATCTTCTCGAATTCACTCGAATTAATCGAAGAACAATCTTACATCGACGAATTAAAAAACTAAACGAAAAAGAATCATCTGTCTTGTACTTTATTGTTTCTGTTTTCTCTTAAACGATCTCCATTTAAAACGAACCAACGCACGTTTTCGAAAGAGAAATAAAAAAAAGAACTTAAGAGAGATATCACTTTTGAAGTTATTTTTCGAGGTAATTAATGAATTATCTACGACACGCGATATATCGAGCTTTTAAGATCGATAATGTTCTAACGAACACTATAATAACCAACGTATAATGAAAAACACGCGTATATATGTTTGTCTATCCTTTTTTCTCTTCTTTCTCTCTCTCTCTCTCTCTCCCTCTTTCTTTTCTTAGGTTGGAAACACAGAATCTTGAACGTTGGCACAGGTAAAACCTATACACTAGAATACCCAAGGTATATTATACCTGTTAGATGAAAGAGAGAGATGAAAATTCAAACGCGTGGTTCGTTCGTATCCCCACTCTTTTCCTTTATTCCTTTCTCTTGGACGTCTTCGGTATTGCCTTTGGTACTACCTTCGGTACTGCTGCCTTCGGTACTACCTTCGGTACTACCTTCGGTAGTACCTTCGAGGACAAAGGAATTCACGCTTTTCTTTCTTCTTTCTATAACGACCAAAGCTCTTGCCTCGTTTACTCTGTCTAAGGCTATCTGTCGGATTGTTCCCTCATATTCTCTACGGGTAGACATTAAAACAAAAATAGTATTTCCTGTCGACAGGATTATTCTTTGACAGATGACAATATAACAAGAAAACACTTTAAATGATCTTTTCGATGAATGCTCTTCTTCAATTTGCTTTGTATTATTACTTCCGGTTTCTTCTTATCTTCACCGTTACCATATTAAGTAACACCTTTAAGCACCGTCTAATATTGCTCTCTTTATTCTTTTATTATTATTACTATTATTATTATTACTATTATTATTATTATTATTATATTTGTTATTTTTATCTTAAGTTGGTAAAACTTAGAAAAGAGAGTACAGGCACAACTAAATATAACAAAGAGACGTAATGTTTGTCGTCACATCCGTTCGATCGGTACACCACAAACTTTATTCACGGTTTAACCACGTTTACATAACGAAAATATTTTTCTTTCTAACGATACCACGACATTATTATTATCTATTTTCTGTTTATCGTTAAATTTGAAAGCACCCGTGTAACGATAGGAACGCTTAGATGAAAGATTATGGCGGGATAACGCGAGTTCTTAGAATTAGATGCAATAACAACCTCCCTCTTTGGAGGCCGCGGCACGACTGTTACTCTCTCGCACGAGCGTTGCCGCGTTCAGATCGACGGCTGCGCTCGGCTTCCTTCGTAAAACTTCGGCCGTTTTCGTATTCTCGTGCCGCCCCCAGCGCGGAGACTCGTTGCCGTGGCAGCCGCAACTTTTACGCGATTCACACGCGCCAACCTTATGAAGAAAAAGAAAAAGAAAAAAAAAAAGAAGAACCTTTTCCTATCTTTTCCTTTTTTTTTTTTGTCTACTTACCTATGAAGTATTTAAGATTATTTTATCGTTACTTCATAGTGTAACTTTTTTTTCTTCCCACTTTAGAAACTTTATCACAAATTTTTGTTACTACTAAAATGCATTTTCCAACCTAACAGAATTATATTTATCACGTATGATTTAACATAACTAAATTAATTTAAACGACATTTCAATTATTTTAATCGCATTGGAAAATAACTGATTTAATTTCAAAATTTGTTATATTAATAATACTAACAACCTGTTAAACACATCCGGATCGTTGCTTATGAGAATTTAGTTTATCTCTAAACGAAAATACGGATGATAGTAATAGTTAGTGTCAGTAAATTTTCTGCGAATAAAATTGGACGGATAATCGTGATCAGTATATCATAAGCAAGTTTGTCGAAACAAATTAACAGAAGTTAACAGTAGTAATAATTATTATTATGATAATTATCGTACAATTGAAATCGTAATAAATATAAGGTCTTTCCTAATTCAACGATTATTTACGATGTTATACACGGTAGATGTAGTTTTTTTTTTTTTTAAATAAAACACGAAATATCCAATAAGAATACTATCAAAATAAAGAATGTTCATCTCGAGAGAGCATAATATTCACGCTAACTCGAAAAGAATTCGTAGAAATTAGATTTAACTTGAGATAGAAACTGATGATAGCGATGCATCGAGATCCTTGAAGAAAACTTTTCGAAGAAACGAAAAATAAATGATCCCAACAGTTCTCGTAGTCTATCTTATCGTCTACCGGGTGTCGAGAGAAACGCCTAAAGGCAGTCACCTTCGACTCTCGTGAGAAAAAGAAAGAAGGAACATTGAGAAATAAAGAATAAAGAATAAAGTAAGAGGAAACCGTCGCGAAAGAGTACGTAAGGAAGCTCGCGAAGAAGAATGAGAGAAAGAGAGATAGAGATAGAGATAGAAAAAGAGAGAAAGAGAGAGAGAGAGAGAGAGAGAATAGAAGGGTGGTATGAATAAGTCGATATGCTAATGCGAAAACCCCCAAAGTTAGCCGAGTCGAGTGACTAAAGAAAGTTGCGAGGCATCCTGGATGTTCGGTACAAAGTGTCCCTGGCTAACGCAAAAGGAAGAGGAGAGGAGAGGAGAGGAGAGGAGAGAAGAAAGAAGAGAGAAGAAGAGGAAAAGGAGGAGGGAGAAAGAAGAATGATTTTATATAAGAGGCAACGAAGCTCCTCTCTCACCATTATCACTTGGTACAAACCACTTCCTTTGTCGTCTTCTTCGTCTCTTTAGCTTCACCAAGCCTCAAGGATGAGGCAAAAAGGATAAGGAAAAGGAGAAGGAGGAAGAGGAAGAGGAAAGGATAGAAGAAGCCTCGGCTGGTGTACCGAAGGTACACGAAAGGGAAGTCGTAAGAATTTTAGAACAAAGGAGAACGGCCCTGTTATAGAGGCAGCCTTACCCTTTTCCTTCTAGGATTCTCCTTGTCCTTGCTCAAGGCAGGATTAAACGAAAGAGGTGAAGGAAAAACGAATAAGAACGAGAAGAAATAAAAAAAGAAAATAGAGAGGAAAGGATAAAATAAAAAGGGGAAAAAAAAATAAATAAAAGGAGGAAAAGTTCTGGAGTCTTCTAGAGCAGCCCAGCAAAATCCATCGACCGCCTATCCCATTTCATTTGAAATAGTTTAGAATTGCATGAGCCTCTTTTCTCTGATCTCCAACGTGACCCGAGGACGTGAAGCTTCTTACGAGAAACGCGTGTGAATTTTTTCTCTCTCTCTCTCTCTCTCTCTCTCTCTCTCTCTCTCTCTTTATATTTCTTTTCTATTTCTTTCGTTTCTCTTTCTCACGTTTCTGAAGAAAACTCACGTGGACAAGAGCAAATAGCCGGAAAAAGCGTGGAATGATTCTCGACTGGGAAGAGACGTTTAACGCTTGAAATATAAGACGAGGGGAAGGGATGAGGGGGTTGAATGTAGAAGGGGGTGGTGATACTACGAGAAAGAGAAACCCGCGAACGGCAAAAGGTTGATATCTCTCGGCAAAAGGTGTGTGTAAGAAAAGCAAAGGACTTGCTCTCTTTCTCTCTCTCTCTCTCTTTCTCTCACCTCCAACCTTTTCTCTCGCTTCCCTTTCTCTCTTCTCCTCTGGAAGCGACGTTTCGAGGGATATAAATTCTCGAGAGACGTTAAGACGAAATCCTTTTGCTTTCTTTCCTTTTCCTCTTTTCTTCTACTTCTGTTTTCTTTTTTTTTTTTCTTTTTATTTTCTATTTTTTTTTCTTCTTCTTCTTCCTTTTTTTAACTCTTAACACCACCAAGCCCCGGAACGCGTGCGACCTGCTTTCTTGCTAGAATAGTAGTTTTTCTCTTTTGTCTTTTCTAACAAAAAAAAAATAAAATCTCATTTTCTTCCTCCTAATGGAAATAAACGTGGCAATAAGAGTTCACTTAATAAACATTAAAATAAACGACGGTTTAATAATCATTTTTTGATTATATCTAACAAATGTGTAATTTATCAGTAATGAACATGTTTTTTTCTAAAGCTCGTTGAAAATAATCGATCAACGTGTTCGTACTTTCACGCGTTTCCATGGGAAATAGAAAATTAAGAAGAAGAGGAAGAAGAAGAAGCAAGGGAAAGGAAAAAACTCGATCCTTCGTTAGCTTCGCTTGAATGAAGGCAAACGTCTGGACTGTCATAAAAAGCGAACGATGAGAAGGCTTTCGCGGGATATTAAATATTCAGAAACGTCAAATCGAGTCCACATTATCCTCTTATTCCGCAGCAGGTACTTCACCGAGATTCTCTTTTCTTCTCTTCTCTTTTTTTTCTACTCTTCTTCTATTTCTCTCTCTCTCTCTCTCTGTCTCTTATTTTTTTTTTTAAATGTTTGCGCTCGCGCAACCCCTAAAGCCGCGAAGCTTTCCAAAGCACGCTTCGTTGCTTCGAAGGCGCCACTAGGTTTTTCGAGGATACTACTCTTTCATCTATCTCTGTCTATCTCTCTTTCCTTCTCAGTCCCTCGTTTCCCTACACCCTTCTTTTTTTTTCCTTTTTAACACCTTTTTCCGTACAAACGTATGAAAAATATTTGTCCGTAGTGAAGATCAACAACATCCTGCGGCGAAGACGCGAACGAAATTTCTTTTCGCGTTTCCCGATTTAAATCTCCCTTTCCCCCTCCCCCTTCTTCGTTTACAAATATATTTCTATATTTGATGTTGCGTACGCGACGATTGGAGAAAAAGGTAAGAAATATTTTGAAATCCTTTTAACACGCTTCAAGTGTTAAATGTTGCCGAATGATGAAAAAAGAAAAGGAAAGGAGGAAAACTAAAAAAATACGAAAAGAATATTAAGTTACAAATGGAAAATATGAAAATTTCCCCTTTTCCCTTTTTTTTTTTCTTTCCTTTGATCATCCTAATTTTGATCGAATCATGGAAATCATCTGTTAGTTACGGTTCGTTTAATCGTATCTAATATCTAACACTAATATACCATTTCGTAAATTATGCGCGAAACACGGATTATATTCAAGGACCGAGATCGTTTCTTATCGACATTGGTGAAATGTGCACATTCGGGGCACATTTCATTCCAAAACTATTACCAAAAGAAATTTTCGTAACACACAGCGAGACGAGACATCTCGCTTTCCGAAAGATTTTCTATCCCCGTAAACCTTTCTTTCTCTGTCCTCTCTTCGTCACTCACCCTACTATTTTTTACACGCATGAAAAAAAAAAAATATTCCATTCGCTCGACAATACCTTTGCCGTGCGTTGGGTCGTTGAAAAAAGAAAAAGGAAAACGAAGAAAAAGAAAAAAAAAAAAAAAAAGAAAAGAAATGAAAAACGAAAACTCGTACGCGAAGGAAAGAATATAATCTTCCTATACAAAAGAAGTAAAAGCATTGAATCGTAACGATTTTACCCAACGTTTTTAACAAGCCCCTTTTCCAAAAGAATCTTACAAACTTCCCGTTTGGTTTACGAGGCCTCTTTATTCGAAGAAAATACGACGTAGCTCGTTAAGATGGAATTTGATTTAACGATCACAACTAATTCGACCGTAATAACAATGTAACGAAAACGGTATGAAAAGTAATTATCGATGATATAAATATTATAATAGATAGACAAACGTTTTTTTAATAAAAGTGAAAATATTCGTTCGTGGTTATTTCCAATCACTCCTCACTCCTACCAAAAGAGTACAAGATAGGAGAGATATACGCGTCGTATTTGCATCGAAGTAGAAGATCACAGATCGAAATGAACATCTTGAACAATACTACGAAGAGAGTTTCGAGAGATGCTCTTTCAAGATACTTGCATTCCGGACTAATCTGTGAAATACTTAACCATAGTTGAGGCGTCTTTGAGAACGTTTGAAGCTCTTTGTAAAAGGAGGAGAGTACAGCAACCAACAACTCGATGTTCAGAGACTATCGTTCTGGACCACACACACACACACACACATATATACTCCAATATTCTCTCTCTCTCTCTCTCTCTGTCTCTTACTTACACATTCACTCTCGTTCTCTCTCGCTTGACGTAACGATACACACGGGTCGCAGAGCTTGTGGATGAGGAAGCTCGTTCGTGGAAGTACTTCGGAGGTGAGGAGGAGACGGGGAAATAGAGAGTAGTAAGCTAGAGGGGTGTAATCATCAAAGTGACCCCACACCCCGTTAAACGGCTCACACACCTCGATCACATCACAGAGGCAAACCGTAGTGGCGACGTTACGAGCCCGAGTGATACCAAGCCTCAGCCGCCAGTAGTGTCCCGGGCCTTCCGAGGGTGTCACGCTGGATTTAATTAATGCAATTTAGCATCCATCCATCATCTTGCGCGTTTTTGCCTTAACGAGGGCTGCCGTCGCTGTTCCTGCCACCGTCGTGACACCGATGTCGCCACTTTCTCTCTCTCTTTCTCTTTCTCTCTTTCTCTATTTCTCTCTCTCGGTAAACGGATACTAGAGAGTGGAACCACGGGGCCACTTTGATGACGAGCACGAGCCTCTCGACGCTTATATCGACACCTGGAACGTCCCGACAATCCCTTCCTTACTTCCTCTCTTCTATCTATCTCTCTCTCTCTTTAGGGACGACCAAAATTGTTTTGCTGCCAGACATGCCAGAACGTGTCTGGTTTATTACAAAGAAGACATTCCTTTAACTGTGTTCGATAGGGGATAACTCATCCGAAATAAACAATGTTAAAGGAATGAGAGCAATGTTACAAATTGATGACTCAATTTATATATCGAAATTGTATGGGATTTGTTAAATGGAAAAATCCAATTTTTTCTTGTATTACAAATTATTTTTTTTTAACGACGAATATCTCAAAGTCTTGTTTTTAACCTGATTGTTCTTTTCTTTTCTTTTCTTTTTGTCGTGAGAAATATCCCGAGTTTTACGGTCACCTGGGTCGTATTAAACAACGTCATGGAAAGGCGAAAGGTAACGCTTTAACAGTGCAACGTGTACTAGACGCGGCAGCAGCTGCCGATACATCGGCCCCCGTTTACCAACGATCAACGACGTCGACGAATAATGATAGCGTGAAAAACAAAAATTTCATAGATAGACGATGGGAAAGGGATAACGATAGTAGAAGAAATAATTTCTCTATGTATTACGTGAGAACGTGTTAGTCGGATTAAGCAACGTAAGACGGTTGCTTTGGGTTCACTCTATCCCACTTCCTTTTCTCTATCTTTCTATTATATTACATTTCTTTCTTTCTTTATTTTTTTTTTTCCTATCTCGTACGTGACCGCTATAAACGAACGGTTCTGTCGTGTATCTTATTGTAAAAGATGACAGAAAAAAATTACTGGAAACTTAGCCCGAGAATTTTTAATAAAGATTGATAGTGTCCCTTAGCTTATATTATATATATATAATATAAACTTCGAAAAAAAGTCGAGTTAATAACGAGGGGGGGGGGGAAAGGAAAAAAAAGAAAAACAGAATAAGAAAAAACAATAAGAAAATATCGTCGAGAAGTGTAACCACGATAAAAATTAATTTTAATCTGACCAAGCACCATTCGGTAAAAGAAATTGATCATTAATGACGATAAAGCATTAAATCAGCTAAATTGTTTATAATGAAGCTGGCCTTTTAAACGTTCGAATGTCAATCCCGATCTGATTCGTTTATCCGATTTTCCTCGATTCCTTTCAACAAAAGCTTCCCACTTTTATTGACATGCATTTCGTGAATCAATGCACCGACGATGAATATGATGAATATAATGAGACAGCCGGCACAAACGGAAACGTCAAACGAGCGAGCGCGATCGAGAAATAGAGAAAAAGGGGGATGGAAAAAGGAAAGAAAAAAAGGAAAAGAGCGAGAGAGAAAGGATGAGAGAAAGTGGTGGTGGAGGAGGAGGACGAGGGGGGGTGGGGGTGGGGTTAGAACGTCGATAATTTCGTTCACGCGCGCAGGATCACCCCGTGTTGATTTTCCATTTTCGATGACTGACGCGCTGGTACACGGTGGGAAGAATTGCGGCTGAATATCCCAGAGGCAGCAGCAATCCATTATGATCGTATCGATCGCAGGGATCTATCGCATTTTGTTCGACTAACGAACTGAAGAAGAGTGTGATAAAATATTATCCGATCTTGAAAAACACGATTGACGACCGACCGATCGATCGATCGATGATTAATCATTGTAATCGTTATAATAATAAATATATAATTTAGATAAAAATGTCTTACGCGAATCGTCGTTAATTCGTTCGATGAATAATAAAAATTCATTTTCATTTCATTCGTATTGAAATTAACTTTTTTATTTTTTTGTTTGCCCTCACTCGTCAATAATCACAATTGATACTCGACAGAATCGTGCCACCGTAATCGCGTTAAAGAGAACATTAAGCAGCGTTTAGCAAAGGTCGACGATTGCTAGTCGTGCGAATGTGAACGAGAGAATGAAACAGGGAAAAGAGAGAGAGAGAAGAGGAGCGGCTCGAGAATCAAGTCGAATATATATCAGTCAGAGTGAATGCAGTTTAATCGATTGGGCGAGGCCCTCTAATTATATAGCTGATTGTCGATGCTTCGATCTCTACTGGTACGGTTCACCATCTGCATTACGAGTGATTACAGTTGGCATTTACTCGAAAACTCAATCGATCGTGCGAACTATATCGCTGGTTGTGTCTCGTCGATCTCTGAAATTCTATAGTATAGTAACATTCGACCACTTTGATTTTTCTCTCCGTTTTGTTTTTTATTTTTTTTTCATCTAAAAAGAAAAATAACAGAAAATGAACGTAGTAAAAAAAACGTTGAAAAATTTGTTCAACCGATATAATATTTATAAAGCTAATATAAATAACAATATTAAATTACTTTTTTAAACGGTTTATCATCGAGTTATAATTTTTCCTTTTTTTAAAATTGTACAGACATTATACGGGATAACTATTGAAATTATATGCGATGTAACGTTTATGCCTGTTAATGACGAGAAACATTTCGCCTTGCGGCACCTGTCATCGAAATTTACACGGAATATTATTCATTAATAATTTAAGTTTCTCAAAATAATCTGACCGCAATGTATGTATTTAATAATAACGATTTAAAAACAACACGTCCAACCAAATCACTACGTATCTACAAATTATGATCGCTTCAGTTAAATTTACCGATAACGTAAACGAATCTAAATTTGATTATTTGTGAACATAAGCCGTCTAATAATATGACAAAGCACGTCATTACATATAAGCCCGTAGAAATGTGAATAAACTTATCAATACGTGTCTAAGCGCGTGTCAACATCGATAATTATCAAACAAGCAAGGTTAATTTGTAGTGTGCATCGTTAGATAACCATTCTCGAAATGATCATCGATAATTAGATCAATGCGTCGTTTTGATTTCATTCAAATTTCGACTGAAAGTTGAAAAGGTCGTCGACGAGATCAGAGAACGATCACGATTAATTAAACTCGTTGAATCGAAACGTTTCAATGGTCGAATAAAAAAGGGGAAAAAAAAAAGAAAGGAAAAAAAAAGAGAAGAAATTCCCTTGAAAATCATTTAGAAGGCGGCTGACAAAAAGCGAGAGTGATTTCCATCTTCCGGTCCACGCTTCGTCTATTGCAGACAATCCCGACATTACGCAAACGAAAGGAACGTAGAGATATTCATGAATCCCGCGAATGAAAACGAAGGGTGGATATCTAATTGTCTATCTCGTAGCAACCACCTTGCGACGGGAAAGTTATGCGGTTGAGAAAGAGAGAGAGAGAGAGAGAGAGAGTGAGAGAAAGAAAGAGAATGAGAATGAGAGAGACTCGTCTCGATTTGGTCCAGCGTGAATCCCTTTTCTCCCTTTGCTAATGTAGCTCATTCTCATCTGGCATAATCAATCATGCGCCTTACACCCTCTACTGTCTCTGTTGAGTCATAAATTAGCTACCGTGCTACCATCTTCTTGAATGTTCATTTATGAACTCGACTGGTATGCTAATAAACAGACGATTTCTTCAGTTATATATTATATATATATATCGATTTTATTGATAATTCATTTTTACCTTTCCTTCATTTTACCCAAAAAAACTCGACGTCTCTTTCTCTTTCTCTCTTTTTCTCTGTCTACATACGAATCCTGGATTTGACAACATTTCAGCGATATCGGCCGTGGAGGTTTTCAACTGAAGTGTCAACCCTAAGCGAGGAATAGTTAACGCAAAAAAACACTTCCTATGGAATTGGTTGCTTTCGGCGCCGGAAACGGCGTGTGACGTATCCGATACGACGAGTACGAAAACTACGTAGTGTAGACACGACAATATAACGAGTATGATCGTGCGTGAACGAAGCATTCATCGGAAAGCGTTACACAGTGGGAGGAAGATAGAGAGAGAGAGAGAGATAGAGATAGAAATGGGAATAGAAAGAGAAAGAGAGAATGATGGAGAGGGAAGGAGGAACAGACTGGTACGCCTTTCAGTTTTGTGAGGTGAGGGGAAATTGAAACAGCTAACCGCGTTGGCGTTGACGTTGAAGAGAGAGAGAGAGAGAGAGAGAGAGAAAGAGGAATGAAAGGAGAGGGTGCCTCGAGCATGCGGGAGAGATTCAATCAAACGAACGCATATAAATGAGTCGTTTCAGGGTAAAACTGAATTATACGCCGGCCGCTTCTATATGTATACGCGTTCGTGTATGATCGAATATATACACTATATCAGCGTGTGTATAAAGTCCTTCTTCCAGTACGTATGCGCGTAGGTGTGTGTAAAAGAAAGAGAAAGAAAAAAAGAGAATGTTCACGGATAACAGTTGCTCGTACTGTTTTCTATCTTTTTCTTTTTTTCTAGCTTGACGCAAGGCAGGACATACACCTATATCAAATAACCAGGCAACGTTCTCGTTCATTCGAAGACCCTTATTCCGAAAAAAATTCGTTTGGACAATGCGCGATGGAAAATCAACCAGAAGGATGAATAAATAATATAATAAGAAGAAAAGAGAAGAAAAAAAAGAGAGAAAGAATAGAGGACGGATAGAGAGAGAGGGAGAGAAAAAAGTTGAGATCTTTATCCACGTTAGAAGAAGCTTTTGAAACGCGAGTTACTACGTGGTACTTGAGTTTGGGCTTTTTTGTCCATAACGAATTACTCGAGGACGTTATTCTTCTTCTTCTTCTTTCTTTTTGTTCTTTTTTTTTCATTTTGCAAGGATCTCGACGATTCGTGATGGTCAGATTGAATTCCATGTCAGTCGAATATTCAATTTATATATTCATATATACTTAATATATATCATCTGATATACGACTAAGGTGATTTCGAATAAATCCTTTTTTCTTCCGTGATATTCCGAAAAGATTTATTCCAGAGATGAGCTCTATTTTAACTTCCCCAGAATAATCATCCTATCGATGTCTCCCATATTGAAGTAAGAGAACTTAGTATATTCTCACATCGAGTTACGGTCTTCTCGTAACTCAAATAAGACTGCGAGAAAATCAAGAATAAGAAGAAGAAGAATAGTACGTGTTAGGTGGGAGAGAAAGAAGAAAATGGCTGTTTCCTGGGTTCTGGTGAGTAACGAGTAAAAGAAAGAAAAAGAAAGAGAGTGAGAGAGGAATGGAAAGACACAGGGGGATAGGTCAGTTGAATGGAAGAAAAAGTAGGAGAAAGAGAGAGGAAAAAAATAAAAAGAAAGGGAGAAAGAGAGAGGGACAGGAAGGCTATAGCCGCAGACCGCAGAAGGAAATTAAATAACCAAACTTTTCCAGTAGGATTCCAGGGGATACTTTGGAAGCTGACGACGCCAAGCGTACGGCTATGGCGGCAACGATGGTGGTGGCGTCGACGGTGGCAGTGAAGTGACTGGAAAGAATCAAAAGAACAAACGGTGACTGAGGGAGTGCTGCTGCTGCTGCTGGGAGTAAAGGGGAGAAAGAGTAAGAGAGAGAGAGAGAGAGAAAGAAAGAGTATAAGAAGAAAAAAGTAAGCGAGACCAGGATGGTAAGAACTGCAAGACAAACGTGACTCGGTCCGCCATTTTGTGCCTTCTTTGTCCTTACGTCGGTCTTGGCGTCGCTTCAACGAATTTCCTAACTTTTCTCCATCCTTATTTCTCTTTCCTTTCTCTCTCTCTCTTTCTTTCTTGCACAGTTACTACGCTCCAACCATCGTTCTTCGCCTTCGTCTTCGCTAGGTTACCAGAAACTTCGAATCCTCTTTTCCTTCGTTTGTTTTTTTTCATCTTATTCTACTTCTTCCTCCATCTCTTTTGGTCGACTTTCCTCCAGCCAAGTTTCTTCATTATGCCAATGGCCCAATGTGTCGTGTCACGTAAAAGGATTCACGAAAAGGTAGCCGAAAACTCGCCTATTCTTCTCATTCCTTACTTGACCCTAAATTTTCTCTCTCTCTTTCTTTCTCAACGCTGCAGGCTGCTGCTGCTGATCAATCTTCTCGAAATTCGTTCAGTGTAAGTAGTTCGTAACGAAAAAAAAAAGCTCTAGTTATACTTTAAGTAGTACTCTCGATATAATATATATATATATATAGTCAATTTGCATTATTTTAGGAAGATAAAGTTAACTAGAAAAAAAACTTGGCTACGATTAAATAGGACGAAGTTAAAAAAACAATTTGACAAAGAGATGGCTATTGTTATGTCTTATTTTATTCTTTTCTTTTTTTTTTTTTGAAGATTTTTTCCGCGCAATTATATCGGATATGAATTAAAACGGATGGAACGTGGAACGAGTTAAAACGTTCCGTGATTTCGCGGTTTGACGACAAACAAAGGTACTGAGAATGGCGTGTCTCCGACAATTAGCGGGGGCCCTTGGATAAAGGGTGGCCGCTCTTGCTTTGAGCTCCGTTGATACTGATAATTGGACGAGGCCTTGTCACAACGTAGCCCGGCTTAGTGAACGCTTTTCTATCTCTCTCTCTATCTCTCAATCTTCCTATCTATCTATCTAAACTCTCTCTCTCTCTCTCTCACTCTCTCTCACTCTCTCTTTTCGGTCCACCGACACCTAGGTGTCCGGAATAGCTCGAGGTAACGAGGCAATCTAGAAGCGCGATTTGGCTTAACGACAAAAGCGATTTCCAATCACCGAGAACAACAGGAACAGGAACAACAGGAAGGTTGCATAACTAGATCGTTGGAGACACTTCGTACACAAGCCCTTCTTCCCCCTATACTTTTCCTTTTTCTTTTCTTCTCTTTCTCTTATTAGTTAATTTTCTTTTTCTTGCCCCGATTTTTTCGATGCATTCCAGATCTGTCTTTCGGTCTTTCGACCTTGTTTCATTCGTTCTCAAATTGATTGATTTAAGAAGAAAGAATGATTACATCGAAGATCTCGTTTTGTTTTCGATTATTACAATTTTTCAAGGAGGAATAAAATCTCGAAAATATATATATATAAATGTTTAAATTGTTAGATAGAAGAATAGAAGAATCATTTTTTTTCTTTAACTTTTGTTTTCACGCGCTAGCACGCGTAACATGATACGTTTGTTCGATCGATTAAAACATAGATGACCGTCATCTAACTGAATCATTTTTGCATACCCCATTAACTCTGTTTCATTATAACACTTTCGAAATGCATTCACGATCGTAGGTAGCATCCTCGACGAGGTCGTGAACCGCGACGAGTCGTAAATGTAAGTCCCTGTTACGATAATGCGAAAAGCTAATTCGAAAATTCCGATAGCTTTTCTAGATGCACCTGAGCCAGCCAAAATGGTAACTAAACTTTGTTTAAAACGAGATTATAGATCCATTTTTCTTTTTGTAACAAAAATACCTAACGAATGTTAATTGGTATAATATAATAAGAATGATCGATTATCGTTGAAAAAAAAAAATAAAATAAATAAAAACCAATTTTCATATTTCTTATCGTACATGAAAAGACGTAAAAAACGAAATATGAGAAATAAAATCAAGAAGGAAACACGACAAGAAATATCCGGCATTGAAAGGACGACAGAGATTCGCATAGGTGAACGAAGATTTCGAAGAAAATCCAAGATTTGGATTCTACGCGGATGATGGATGTGAACGACCATCGGTGGGGCGAAAGAGGAAGAGAGGGGAAGAGAAAAGAAGAAGGAAGAAGAAGAAAGGACGTCAGAAAGGAGTCTCGACTTCATCGAGTCTCCGTCAACGCAACCGAGAGAGAGTAAGAGAGAGTGAGAGTGAGAGAGAGAAACGTTTCGGCAGTCGGAGACGGACGAATGCAATTTTTCATGGACGCCACCAAGGCGGAAGTTTACCGGAAACCGGAAGCGGGATCGGTGAAAGCGTGGAACGCGTACAGAGAGGAACAAAGCTAGAGCCGGATGTGAACTCGTACATATACATATTTATATATATATATATATATATATATGTAATGTTTCAATCTAAGTGTACGTGTGAGATGATTTCGCGTATGTATAGGTTAATGTTAGCTTGCAAAAAGGATCATACTTATTTCTTCCACAAAACGGGAAGAAATAAATATCAGTCAGGTCCATAGTTTTGATGAGTCACGATTATTCTCGATCATTATGATTTATCTTTCCTTTGTCTTACGCAATGAATTACAACAACAACGTATACGTATGCACGATATTATTTTACCTAATTGTAAGAAAACAAAAAATTATATACGATTAAATAAAAAAAAAAGAAAAAAAAAAAAAAATATAACTTGTAATACGAGCACGTTTGAAATGTCTTATTGGAAACTAATCTTATGGGGACGCTGTTACACGCTTCAATTTGTCAGAATTCGCGGCCTCTTGAACACGAGATCCGAAGTAGAATCGATCCTTTAAGTTTGATGATAATAGTAGTAGGGGATCCAAAGGAACTTCTCCAACGATTTCTCAGAGTAATTCTGAAAGACGAAGATACGAGAATGCGGGAAGATGAGAGTAGAGAAAATGGAGAATGGGAGACGGAATGGTCATTGCTTCTGTATGAGGAAAAGAGAAAGAGAAAGAGAGAGAGAGAGAAGTTGAGTTATACAGAGTGCAGAACGTACATGTTACGTCAAAGGCAACATCGTCGGAAGCGGAAGCGATGCTTATTCGGTCGGAAGTTGTAGTATAGCTTACTGACTTCTACAGAATGAAAAAGAAAAAGTAAAGAGAGACTGAACGATGCAGATAAAGCAAGAGAGAGAGAGAGAGAGAGAAAGATGTGCAAAGCGGATGTAAAAGAGGAAGCAGGAACGACGAGGTTGTTCTCTCTCTCTCTCTCTCTCTCTCTCCTTTTTCTGTTTCTCTTTTTCACCATATGTGAAATGAGATCAAAAGAGGAAGAGTTGGAGAGAGTATGATGAAAGGAAAGGAAAGAGAGAAAATAAGCTATCGACCGGAAAGCTGATGTAGATACTTTATCTATGAGTAGATACCTACTTCAACCGCGATAAATAGTTTACAGGAAAACTCGGTTAAACTACACCGATGATCGTTTAAACGGGCATACACGCTTTTCTGACGTGTTCAAGCTCACGTTACTTTTTAATTGACAGTTTGACACAATTTCAATGTTATCGTTTTGTTATATACATATATTCGTTTTTGTTGTTGTTTTTTTTTTAAATCAATTAATACTAACAATCTATATCGAAAGCATGAAAAATTTTGTATATATTTAAAGTAACACCATCGTCGACGCGTGATTTTTCTTGATCATCGAGCGTTTAGTAAACAAATTCTAATTGTAAAACAAAATTTGTGATTCCGATAGAATACGGCTTCCTACAATTTGTCGAATGAAAATGATAAGATTCACGTGGTTTATTAAAATGCGCGAAGTCAAAAAAAATAATATGAAATTGTGAGAAGGGGAAGAATAACGAAGACGAGTAGTAAGAGGGGTTGAAATGTGGATAGAACAAAGACGAAAAGACAAAGATGAGAGGGTGAGACTGACTACGAAGAGAAAGAATAGGTACGCCTCGGAGAATACCTAAACTCATTGTTCCGCGAGGTGTGACAGACCGTGATTAATACAGAAATACGAGTGACTTTATTCATGAGGGGCTCGTGCGTCATCGTCTTGTTATGCAGATCGAATTTATGGTTAAATCATATGCTGCATTTTCTGTCAGTTTCTATGTATTTCTCTTTCCCTCTTTCTCTTCCATCCTTTTTCCTTTCCCTTTAACGTCCCGTTAATATTTGTTCGCGTTTGCGCGGTCGTAATCGTCAGAGAATAAGAGAAAGAGAAACAATGAATGAATCTACCATGTGTGCACGTGGTTATAAATAAATTGGTAGAATAGTACGAATCGTTTTTATTGAAATAAAAAAAAAAGAAATGTGTTGTTATTTCAAAAGGGAATTGCGTGTGGATTGACTTGAAGTAATTTAATTTCTTGTAACGTGCGTCGAGTGGTAACGCCAGAATGCGAATGATTTCAAATGAGATTCTTTTTCTTTTTACTACCTGTCAGAAGCAACGCATTGTTAAGATACGTCGAGTGCAGATGAGAGATAACCACTTGACTTAGATCTTTTTGAAGTTTTTAAATAAAGTAGTTCTGAAATATAATATAATAAGAGCGATCGCTCTGAAGAATCCAAATGCTTTTCTTATTATTCGATTTGAAATTACACAAAATTGGATTGCGTGTGTAGTGTTTTCCTTTCTTTTCTATTTTTCTTTTTTTTTTTTCAATAAGATTTAATTATAAGATAAACCTTACCTTCGTGCAGTTTTTCCAACGTCCCATTAGCCGATACTGCGCCAACAAAAAGTAAGACAAAACAGAGTAGACTGAACATCGTTCTGGGCCACGTCCTATCACTCGATAGTTCCATCGTGTTACTGCTTATCCACTGAAAAAGAAACAAAGTAAAAATGTCAATATGTGAACGAAGTTTTCGTACAAACACGCGTTATATTTTGTTTACGAACGCAAAACATTTCGTTTTTGAATTGATACGAATAAATCGAAACCAAGAACGACGAAAGTAAAACTAAATTCACTTTTCTCAATACCTTTCTTATTATTCTTTTTAGATTTTTATCAACACTACACCAATAATCTCGCTTTCGCATTTTTCCCTTTCGATCAAAGTCAAACGATTTCTACTTCTCCTAACATTCCAACATAATATTCCAAGGGCTTTGGTAAAAGTTAAAATGCATCGAGCGTAAAAATTGCACGTGTCATCGTATTACCAACCACCACAGTGAAAAGGAAAAGGCAAAGCTCGCTGAAAAGTTTGCCACCCCCCTTCCCTCCCCCTCTCCCCACGATATGATGGTATAGAAGTGTGCGAGTTATAATGACAAACGTTACCAGTGTACTCGTGGTAGGGAGGAAGTAGAAAGGGTGAGAGAAACGGAAAAGGTGGTTGTTAACATCGGCTGGAGCAAATATGTTTTTATCGTTGTGTGCTCGAACGAAAAAAGAGAAAAAGAGAGAGAGAGAGAGAGAGAGAGAGAGAGAGAGAGAAATAGAGAGTTTCGAGCTCTTCTCGGAAACTTGCCGAGAACTTTGTGCAGGAGTATCAATAACTAGTTTTCCACGACGAAAAACTGTCTTGGTTTCTCCTACCACCCCTCTCCCTTTCTCTCTTTTTACTTCTCTTTCTCTTTCTCTTTCTCTGCTACGCCGGATATCCTCCGAGTTTGTTCGGCCTTTCTGCGAAGGAACTGCAGAGCTTCCTCTTTCATAGTTTCCAACGGAAAGGGAGAAAGAGAGAAAGAGAGAGAGAGAGAGAGAGAGAGAGTGAGAGAAATATGGGTAAGGAAAAGAGAAACAAAATAACGAATGATACTAATAGAGCGTTCTCGGTCCTCGAGAAAGTTTCCCGTTTTAGTGGTAAAGCCTTGGCTGCTGCTGCTGTTCCTGCTATTGGACCGGTTCTCTACCGTAAATCAAAAGTTCTCTTCACCTAAGAGATACGAACGTGTAATACACTCTCTTTTTCTTTTTCATTTTTCGATCTTACTAGTAGAAAATATTAACGATATATATCCAAGGATATACTAGGATTCTTTTTAAACCTTTTAGTATTAGAACCTAGTACTACTATCGGTAATTGTGTGGAAGAACATTTTTTTCTCTCTCTCGATTTTAAAATTGATAATAGTAATAATAATAATATATAAAAATCTATTAATAGCTATTTTGTTTATTATTTATAATATATTTTAGAAAATTGTAGAGCACGATTATCGAAATAAGAGAATGCAGGTCGAGTGTAAACCGTGTGTTGTTGCAACTTGTCGTCGATTCGGGCCAAAGTAATTAGTTAGAGGTTATAAGGGGTGAAATTACTTAAGCTTAGAGAGAGAGAGAGATTGGAAGATATATATATATAGATAGAAAGAGAGAGAGAGAGAGAGAGAGAGAGTGAGAGAGAAGGAGATAAAGTTAAAGGAGTTGAAGGAGTTAAAGGAGTTGACGGAGAGGAAACGGAGAACGTTCGAGGTCGTTCGAAGGCTCACAGAGAAAGGAACACAGAGTTAGACGAAGAGGTAGACATAGTTAGGCAGAGAGAATATGCTTAGCATTCCAGTGAGCCGTCGGTCTAAGATTCGATGTTGTCGGTATTCAAGAACGTTCTTTGGAGAGTACTAGAGTGTGAGCGAGATAGGAGTATGCACTTTGCAAGCCGTACCTAGGTGATCCGCTTAATCAGTCCAGCTTCGCGCAGTAAGCCGCCATTTCTAGAATACTCGTCCATGGAACTGTAATTTACGCAGAAGTTAGTCCAAGCATAAACCGAGAAACTACTACACCAAATCTTGCTTCAATGATTTCAACTATCTTCCATGTGGACAAGACGTTATTTTACTTTTCTTACCCTATGTCTATAGAAACGATTCTTTTTTAACTTTTCATCATCATTTTAATTTTATATATATATTATATGTGGCATTCCACGTCAAATCGACCATTTTTAACCCCGACCATTTTCGACTTGGCTGAAACTTTTTTATTATTTACCTCTAATTAGGTAAAAGGGTAAAGGGCAATTGGGCAATTAGGCAAATGGGAAATTGGACAAATAGACATGGAATGCTTAATATATATATATATATATATTTGTTATTTTATGATTTATTATCAAAGTAATGTCATTCGTTTATTGATTGACGCAAAATGTTATTCTGTAATTTTTTTTTTAGGAACGAGTCACTTAGATAATTAACAAATTCGAACTAGCTTGAAAATTCCAGTATGAGATGTGTTTCTTTTAATTTGTCAAAGATAAGACTTGAGATCGTAAACACATCAAACATTCCGTTAGAACCGAACGTAACATGGCTTACCGAGCAACGAAATATTCCTACTAATTTATTAATCGAATTAGCGAACTTGGACGGTGGCAAAGTAATTGGCGAAGGATTCGATGTCCGAGAAGGTAGAATCG
Source organism: Polistes canadensis (assembly GCF_001313835.1). Taxonomy (NCBI): domain Eukaryota; kingdom Metazoa; phylum Arthropoda; class Insecta; order Hymenoptera; family Vespidae; genus Polistes; species Polistes canadensis. The sequence continues at coordinate 704,744 of NW_014569576.1, forward strand.
CTCGAGGTTACGATAGCCACTTAACCACATTGCGACGAACATTAGCGCTAACGAAGTTAACTAGAGCTCGATTAAACCGATTTGGAGAGAAGTGGGGGAACGGGGTGGGATGGGTGAGAGAAAAGGAGAGAACATGAACGACGGTGTAACAGTGAGAGAGAGAGAGAGAGAGAGAGGGAGATGAAAGGACGAAAGGCCTAACTAAAACCCTCTGGTGATCTTCGACTAATCCGAGGATCTTTGAGTCAAATTAGCGGCTTTCGTTAACTCTCTTCCTCGTTTATCTTCTTTACCTCGAAATCCGACTTTTCAACGAGGCACATTCCTCCTCTCTATCGGGAGAATCGATTAGGTCAAGGATACTTTTCGAGAAAGCGACTTATGTTTCCTATCAAGGATAATATTAAAAACAAATTTTATAATTCCTTCGACGGATTATATCATTATTCTCGGGTAAACGTCCATTTAATAAATGTACCTCATATTTGTACGCCATTGAAAACAATTGTATACGGATTATTTGTTTGAATATTTGCAAATGTTTATGGTCAAACCACACCACATCGCACCACATCCCCTCCCTAAGCTCAGGAACGTAGAACTGTTTTGCTTCGTTAAAAGTTTTGATGGAGGCTTGTAATAAACGGTGAATAGACAACATTCAGAAACAAGACTGAAACTCTCGTGCATGTATGCGTATTTGTTTATACGAGTATCAATGTGAGAGAAAGAGAAAGAGATAAAGAGAGAAAGAGGATTACGTAGGGTAAAGGGGGGGTGGTTCGAGTTTCGTTCAGAGGATACAGGCACGGACCCTGTAGACCCTTGGCCGTCTAGAATCAAGATTATAAATATTGATCCTTAGCGTCCTTGAGCGTAGAGTGCACTCGTGGAGTCCCACTCATCCCGCATTTTTATACTCGCCAAACTCGAGGGGGATTCTTCCAAGTGAAATTGAAATCCAAGAGGTTCCTTCAAATCGGGATCGACTCGGAAAGAGAGAGAGAGAGAGAAAGAGAGAGTCTAAGTCGTCGTCGTTTGGGGCCAAATTAAAAAGGGGAAGAAAAATCCAAATTCGGACATTATTTTCTCTTTCTTTTTGTATTTTTTGTTTTCTTGAAATTAACGAATTTCTATCAGTAAATAATTACATCGAGATACTAGACCAAACGTAATTTTAATTTACTATAATTAACGTGATACGATAAAAGCGTGCAACATCTCGAACGATTTCTATTTAATTTAGATCCATCTTTACAAAAAGTACTAATTCAATGTCTAGAATCGTTTCTGATATCGTGAAAATCCGATTGAATGAAGGCCCACGCTTCGACGAGCTTGCAAGTGGCTTACTTTTTCGTAGTAGTGCACTAGCGTTTCCAATCATTCTACTCTGCTCCTTCTTTTACGATCCTTTTTTCGTTCGAAGTGTAGTCGGTTTGAAAAGAGAAAGAGGAAGGAGACAAAGTAGAATGAGTGGATTGAAGGAAAGGGAAAGGAAAGGGAAAGGAAAGGAAAGGAAAGGAAAGGAAAGGAAAGGAAAGAAAGGCAAAGGAAAAGAGAAATTAAAGGAAACGGTATCGGATGTGTCTCGTTAGCAAAAATTGCAAGGAACAAGCATCGTGATGTTCCTCCACTTTGAGATGGCCATTTCGAGCCAGGACTTTGTTAAAATCACGAAGTACGATCGAACTTTTTTTGTCAAATACATTTATTTCTACTTTTTGGTATTAGCACTTAATCTTGTTGAAAAAGTACCCGTTTTATTAATACTATTTCTAGAAAAAAAAACATCACAAATTAGTTCGAAGTTTGTTAACAACGAATAAAAGTATTGTTAGAAAAATGAATAAATTATATATCAATTCAATTCATATTCACGTAAATATTTCATCGGTCGACAATTTTTAATATACACATTATGAATATCGTATTTCAATATTATAAGAGCTTTTATTTTTTAAGCAGGGTTCGTCGAGGAAGAAAATGTTGTAAGAAAAGAAGAAGAAGAGGGTGTGTTCGAGGTAGACTTAGCCCTTCACACGCGAAATTTCTTCAACAACTTTTTCCGAAAGAACAAAAAAAGAAAAACTATAAAGGAAATAAAATAAAAAAAAAAAAAAAGAAAGAAATACAGCTAGGTAGGTAAGAGGTACGTACACTTTCTATACTGGGTTGGGTATTGTAGGTAGGTAGGTAGGTAGGAAAAGTGGGTGGGTGTTTCCGAGTCTCGTGGTTTTCTACGACGACGTATAGCTCTCGTTTATATATCTACTAACACGAGCCAACCAGAAAGAGAGATAGATAGATAGATAGATAGAGATAGAGATAAAGATAAAGGGAGAGAGAGAGAGAGAGACAGAGAGAGAGAGAGTTCGCTTCGTGCGGACGCCGATGTAAAAAGGATCGTGAAGGCACACCGTGCGGTTGAAAAGCCCTTTGAAGTTTCTAAAAGCCACCTGCTTGCGCGTCTGAGGCACTAACCTCGCGAGGGAAAGAAAATGGAGGAGGAAAAGATACAGAGAGAGAGAGAGAGAGAGAGAGAGAGAGAGAGAGAGAGAGAGAGAGAGAGAGAGAAAAGAGGTAGTATAAGAAGAAGTAGAAGAAAAAGAAAAACAAGAAGAGACGGGTGAACCTAAGTCTATCCTTAAATATGAGTCTAGACTGGGAGGATGCGTTTTACGAGAAGCTGTTACGCGTTAGTGTTCTCAAATATACGAACAAAGGTTCTATTATTATTGTTTGAATATTAAAACTCTCATAATCGTTAATTATATTTAATCGAACGTTTAAACGTATAAAGAATTGTTACTTTTATTTTCATTTTCTTTTTTTGTTTTCAGGAGGAGGAAATTAATTTTATTTTTTTTTTAACGACATCGACGATACGATATAAATAATATATATATCAAACGTAATTATTATTTATACGTTTAAAATATAATTGTTCGTTATATCAAAAGAGAAACGAAAACATATTATTTTAATATAATAGAAAAGAGAAATAAGAGAAACGTTGAGAAAAGATCGTTGAAAATAAAGATAAATGTTTGTTTTAGTTATTAACGTTCTTTCTATTCTACCCCTCTTTTAGGCTCGTAGGTCCTAACTGTCAAAAACTCTCTGTGATTACGATGACGCAGGATAACTTGTTCTCGTTTTTCGTGCAAACAGACACTCTCCGTGCGTGGCAGGGATTTTGCAGCAATGAACGAGGACGACGTAGTCGTTAAACGAACTCGCGTAACCCTCCTCTCGAATGGAGGAGATTCTGTTTCATCGAAATCAGAGGGGCGAGTAAAGGGGGTTGGTTTAGAAGAGAAGTGTAGCTTTTCGGCTAATGAGCCGTAGGGTGAGGGTGAGGGTGAAGGGGGTGTGGTCAAAGTTCGAGAAGAAAATAGGGTGAGTTTGTTTCTTATTTCCTAGAGACGTCTTTTGCTTTTGTAAACGCACCTCGTTGCCCTTTTTTTTTCTCTACTCGATCCTTTTATCTCACATTGTAAAGATATTACCCTCTTTCGAAAAGAAAATTATAAATTTAATCGTAGAAAAAAATAAAAAAAAAATATACAATCGATGAATCGTTGAAAAAAAAACTTTAGAAATACAAATTGTTTGATAAAAAGAATAAAAAGGAAAAGAAAAGAAAAAAAGGAACAAACGAAATATGAAAATGATTTATAAGTAAGGCAACGAATAGACGACGTAGGAAGACCGCTAAGTGATAATACGATTTGCAAAAGGTCGAAGGTCGACAAGGAGATAGTAGAGTGAGGGGAGAATGGTAATGGCGACGACACCTTTGCCAGACAGTTTTACGTGAGAAAGAGAACGAAGGTGATGGGCGAGGATGATGCACGTATTGCTAGACGAGACGGCGCATTTGTCGACGTTCTCCAACTACTTTCTTTTTCTCTTTCGCACTCGCCATCCCTTTATTTCATGTTGCTTCCTTCCCGTAAAATCACATCGTCGTGTTGGCGAACGCAATGTAGCAAGTAATTCGGTTATCACGCGATTGTCCGTAATGGTGGTGGTAGTGGTGATAGTAGAAAAGCATAACACGTGGTCTGTCTCATTCTCTCTCATTCTATTTTCACTCTCGGTATCTCACTCCCTCGTTCGTTTATCTTCCATCTCTCTCTCTCTCTCTCTATAACACCCTGTTTCTCTTTGTATCCTTCTTCTTCGCACAACCGTCTCTCTTCTAGGACAGGACCCGAGCCGCGTACTTGTCCATTAATGCTAAAAGCGTAGTACACTCGATTATCACGTCGTTGTGCATGGCTGAAAACTGAAAATGCCGTTGGCCCTTTGACGCTTCAGGGTAAGAGCACACACGCCTACGACGACGACGACGACAGCTGCGAGAATGACGACGGTGGTGTTGTTGTTGGTGATGGTGCGATAGTCGTCGTGTTGGTAGTGTTAGGTAAAGGATGATAACGGTGGTGGTGGTGGTGGTAGTGCTGCTGATGTCGAGGGCCGAGTTTAACCACCTCGACGAGCGTTAGATCCACCGTGAAAATTCCAGTAACAACTTCTTCGGCCATGGATTTAGGCGGAGTACTCTCTCTCTCTCTCTCTCTCTATCTTACTTTATTACGTTCTAATACTTTGTTTATCGAATATTTACCCCTCCCCTTTTCCCCGTTTAAGTAAGCTTTCAAGCTGTTAGCGTTATTTTCTTTACGTAATTATGATTAAATTGAAATGTTAATAATAAGTGAATCTATTTCTTTTTTTTTTTTCTTTTGTGACGGAAAAATGTTATGGAAATTTTTTACGTTTGTTAGAACGCCGTACTAAAAATAAATAAAATTTTGCGAACGTAGTAAACGCGAGAACCATGTTTCTTTCTTTCCAGCACAGTAAACGTGGCACACGTTTTTCTCGTCGACCCGTCGATACGCGATAATGGATTCGGCCTGGCGTTTCGCGTTATTATATAGAATTAGAACAAACGTTTTCAATTATACGAAATTGACGCGTAGCACACAGCACTCTCGTTTACCAAACGAACACTCGTCGCGTGTACACCTATCTATGTCGAGCGGTGGTTTTCGAATTCGAAAAATGAAATTTACTTAATCAAAAAGATACAAGCCCCCCCTCCACCCCCTCGACGGTTCGTTCGTTTAACAAACTCTTTTTACGAGACGAGCGTGTAGATTTTTTCTTTCGATCTATTAAAGTTATTGGTCGTCGTCATTTTCAATTAATTAAAATAAAATTAAAAGAAGAAGAAACAAAAAAAAAAAAAAAAGAAAAACAACACAAAAAATAAAATATTCGAAAAGGGGGAAACACGGAAACAGAAAAAAAAGATATGTCGATCAGTTTAATTAACGGCAATTAATTAAATGACGGTCAATCAACGTTCGATCGTAAAATAATCCATAACGTGAGAATTGTGGCACGTTGCAATAATAATAACCATTTGGAAAATATTTCAACGATCTCCCCAAAAGTGTAACAATTAATTTCAATTGGTACGAGAAAGTTTCGTTGCCATTTGTCGCAAGACATCTGGCCTTTTCGCGTCCGTACGATAAAACTTTTCCTTATTTGACACAACCCCCCTACCCCTTTCGGATGAAATTTCCGAATTATTACTTTCGAGTAAAATCGTTAATCAACCTCGTGAATATTGTGTTTCGAATACAAAATTAAACATTCTCGTAGACCGTACGTAATCGTACATTCGCCATCGACTTATCTCTCAACGTTTGTAATCACAAAGATAGAATATTATTTCTTTTTTTTTCTTTTTCTTTTTATAAAGAGAAACGATGAGAGAACGCTTTTCTTATAAAGAGACACTAAAAAGGGGATAGCGTAAGAGAAAAATAATTACAGTTCTGACTTCCAATCTTCTCGCTCTCCGGAGAATTTTCTCTCAGTCGGAAGGGACGACGAAGGAAAGGGGAGTGTGGGGGGAGGGGGAGGGGGGAGGAATGGAAGTCTCAAGTAATGGAAGAAAAAGAGGATTTATGTATGAATGTCTTAAGAATTTTAATATGAATAATGGTAACTAATAAGAGAAGTGAAAAATAGAAAAAATATGAGAGAGAGAGAGAGAAAAAGATAGAAAACTTTTGGACTCCTGGGATAAAATATATATACAACATTTATATCTTTTCTATATATATATATATATAGTATAGATACATTCGAGAATATTAGAAAAAAAAGAATCTCGAAAATCGAAAAGAGCTAGGTGAGAATTGATCGGCCCATTCGTCTTTGATTTTGTTGTTTTTCAGTTTTACGATTTTGTACTCTTGCACGATCTCTTTCTTTCTTTCTTTCTTTCTTTCTCTCTTTCTCTCTCTCTCCTTTTCTCTTGCGCTTAGTTTCTTTCTCGTACTCTCTAAAGCTGATTGCGCTGGGAATATAATTTGATTACTCCGGTGGCCGGTCTCAATAGACGCAGTAATCCTAGCTCGCGGCTTAATGAAAAAGTATTATTGCCTATTCTTCTTCGAGCGGGTTCTGCTAATCCCGGCGCGCCCGAAATTGCACTTCCGCGTTATACGATAACGAAAGGAAAAGACCAAAAAAAATGGACAAGTAAAGGGCCGATGTTTAAATACGATGAAAATGGAATGACCAACTTACTCGTAACTTTAGATATTTTGCTTCTTTTGTTTTCTTTTTTTTTTTTAAGAAATACAATAATCGTATCATATTTTATATTGATTGGAAATTTAGCGTATGCATCGATTATTATATTACGCTTAAATTGATTATTAGATTTTGGAAAGATAAAAGAAACGGTCGATTGAAGGGATGAAAAATATTCAAAGTAAAAAATAAAGAACGGAACGCAATACGGTAAAATATATTATACGTCGATCTTATACAAAGAAAAGATGATGAAAGAGGGAAGGGGAAAGAAAGGAGAGGAAGTAAAAAAACTTTCGAAAGGGAATAGATAAAATAAAAGGGCAATTCGTTGTATTACTTAAACTAGGTTAATGCACTGTCCATAGGATCAAAATAGTAGGGGAAGAAAAATTCGAGACGAGAAGTTCGCCGCAAGATTCAAAGAACAACTTTTTTCTTCTTTTTCTTGCGTCCACTAACTCTTATTTCATTATGGTATTATCTTTGGATGAACTTTAAGAGAATGAAAAAAAAAAAAAGAAAAAGAAAACAGTAAGAGAAAGTGAGATAAAGGTAACGCATCGATATTAAGGAAGATGATTGATGACCATTAGGAGGATTTTTGTTACGATTTTTTGAGAGACACGCATAAGACATCCGTCACTAATTATAACTTTTGTTTAAAAATGATTTATGTAGCTTACATTGCTTCAAATTTCATAAACAATTCAATTTACTAGCCATTATTTCATAAAAATTAACAATACTTATTCCAAATCTTATTTGTTCTCATCAAAACATTTGTTTTACGATATAATAATTCAAATTAGCACATAAATAAATATTAATTAACGATTTTTAAATGAACCTAGATAATTTGTTTGATATTAATCAAAATATTATATTCATTCGTTTTCAATTTATTCGGAAATAAAATCTCACATTCAATTTAATATTAAGACACTTCAAATACAAGAATAATAATCGTTATCAACAAACGTATGAAAAATGAATATATATATATATTTTAATAACGATCGGTATTATTTTGTCATACTTATTCGAAGCATTTATCTATTCGGAAAAGAATTTGATGTGTTCTCGTGATATTCGCCACGTCTCGACGTAGACGTTGTTAAAATTGAACTAGAACGAGAAACGGAAGAGTGAAGGAAATGACGACGGGATAACGGTAAAAAGGAAAAATAATCTAAGAAGCTGAACGTTTATGGACCAATGTTTTATTCCTACAGAGAAAAGAGACATAGAGAGAGAGTGAGAGGGGACGAATAGGAAATAAAGAAAAAAAAAAAAGAAATAATGGAACAGCATTTTGTCGTCGTTGTCATTGTCGTCGACACAATCGTAAACTTATCGAAGTACAAGAAGGGCTACACGCGCGTATTCTTAAAAGAGAGCCCTTTCCACGCGCGTCTCGACGCCTCTACGGCGTTTCGAACTCTTGTAAATCTCTTTCCAACGTTAGCAAAGTTTACTTCGCCTTTATCGTTGCCTCGTAGAGCTCGTTAATGACGCTGTAAATCGTTCGCTGCTTACACCGTACTCTCCCTCTCACTCTCTCTCTCTATCTCTCTCTCTCTTTCTCTCGTTCTTTCTTGTGAGACTCGACAGAAGTCGTTTATCTAGTTGCCTCTTGTCCAATTAATTATCTCTCTTTCGTCTATTTAAACGACAAATTAATATTCGATCGTGTCTATACTCGTGATTTTATCTATAATTAATTATGGTAATATATATACGAATTGGCCAATTAAATTTCTCGATATAGATTTAATAAATTTAATAATAATAATAATAATAATGATAATAGAAATAATGTAATAATTAAATTACTTTTTGTTTTATTAACGTTTCCATTATATGCTCGCATTTTTTTGTTTGTTCATTTTTCAATAATTTTTCATACAATTCAATCTATCTTCCCTATACTTTAAAAGTCAATAAACGTAGCCATTGAAAATACGATGATTGATTCAAAAGTATATACGCCATGTTGCGAAAATCGACGAAGCTGCATAAAATCGACGATAGAATAGGCGGTAGAGATTGTTCGGGTAAGGAAACATGATTCATCCCTCGGCTTGTTATTTTCACATTATACTCCAAGCATTCCATTCTTCTCTCTCTCTCTCTTTCACAACTTCATCCCCGAATAACTACCACTATCATCAGCATCGTTTCTTTTTCGAGCGTAACATAGAACACAGAATATGGCGGAATAGATGGAATGTATTATTACTTTTCTCCACGTTAACGTCTTGTTTATGAACGCTCCAGACATCGTCGACGTACATTTATCAATTTGTCGGTAATAGAAAATCCAACAACCCTCCACCGAACTTTTGGTCTCACCGTCGAATCTAATGCACATTAACGATTTTTGTTGTTGTTGTTAAAGTTGAACGAAACATAAAATAAGGGAAAATCGTTGTTTCTCGTTTGTTCGTCGATTATATTATATTATATAAAAATTATAACTGATAGGAAAAATTTTGTCATTAGAAATGAAATATTTAAAGTATAGTTATACTTTTATCTCGTTCGCGTAAAAAAGAATTTTATTCAAATGTTTAATATAACGAAGTGTGGTGATTATGTTTAAACTTATTATTGAATGTAATAATTATATTGAGAAAAATTATGATATATATATATTAAAATAAAATAAGCTAGTTGATTACATTGAAGTAGTAATTAAGAGCAATCTTGTCTTTTGATATCAAAGACAGCGTTAACATCGAAGAAACGACCAACGAAATCTGCGTGAAGGGATGCTGCGAATGGCATTTCCCTATGTCGTACGCGTGCGACCTCTTTGATGTCGACGCGTTTAGGTACTTACTCAAGATTACATTAAATTTAATAAGTAAGGAAAACTATGTCCTTAGAGTGCATTAGCGTATTCCTCTTTCTGTTTAGTTAAGAAATTAAACGACTACAAATGCGTCACCTTTCTCCTCCTCCTCCTCCTCCTACTCCTACTCCTCCTTCTCCTCTTGTATTTATTCTCTAACGAGACCATTAAAATATCGTTCGGTTTGTTGTTTCTCTTTTAAACAAATAAAAATAGAAAATATCTTATCTACGACAAGTAAAAATAATGTTGAATATTGATATTCGTGTAAATTTGTTGATTTATAAAAAAAAAAAAAAAAAAAAAAAAACAGAAAAACAATTATAAAAGAATCAATCGTGGAAACGTGAAAATGAAGAAATTTTCTTCGATTAGTACAAAAAATTTCATAGCAACGTTAGAAATTTATCAGACGTAAAAGGACAATGACGCAGAATTGTTTGGGCGAATGGTTAGTTGCAACGGTCATAGTTAACGATATAGTAAACGTCGCCCAGCAACAGCAACAGCTCGGTATACGATTAATTTGTCGAAACTTATTTTCACGTCAGTCGTAGGAAAACCGAGCGATATTTCGGATGTTGCGGTAACGGATTTTACTGGGATCGCGGTTTTACGTTTAGACCACAACCGAGCTGGCCATTTCGACAATCGTACTATGCTCTTTCCTCCCCCAAGTTTATCTCTCTCTCTCTCTCTCTCTCTCTCTTTCTCTCATTCTATTTTCCTGTCCCTGTTGTAGGTAGCTGTCCCTTGTTTTCTATCTCTATTTCTCTTATATACAACGCGTCCACACGTGTGTATATACATATATATATATATATATACATATCCATAGAATATATACGTGAGCTTTGCGGTATCGAATTATTAACCGCAGTCGTGATTGCCGCTTGTTTTAAATGAGCTTAGGCCGCGAATGGCCAAACCTGGTTTCTATGGTATTAACAGCCCATGGAAACGAAAGTTCTCGCGTAACGATTTATGACAATCGTCGCCGTCGTCGTTGGTCGTCGTCTGTAGTCAGATACAAAGTAAGTCTTTGTGTATGTGTGGGTGTGTGTATGCATGTATAGATATGTTTTTGTGTTCATATATACGTATATAAAATACATAGGGATTGTATGCAGGTATATATATGACTTTCTAGTTCGCGTGTCAGAAATTATTTCGCTTTGTCGCTGAAGTTGGAAATCGATTGCCAGACGACAAGCTCTCGATTCATCTTGGTATCGATTTGTAAACAAAACGCCCGGGAACTAACGATCAATAATCATCGAACGGATTTGGAACATTTTTACGGATCGTTCTCTTTTATTTTACGTCGTTCGGAAAAAAGAAGGGATCAGAGAGAGAGAGAGAGAGAGAGAGAGAGAGAGTGAGAAAAAGAGAGAGATCGTAATCGTTTCGAAACTCACCCGTTAAACGACGTACCTACGTATTAAGCGTTTTTACGGGCGGTTAATTTCGATTTCGGTTGAATCAGAGATAAAATCTGAAATAGCGATTATCTTTGCGCGATCGTTGAGGATAGGATAGGTTTGGAAAAGCGCGAACGAGTTAACTGCGTAAAAAGAGAGAGAGAGAGAGTGAGAGAGTGAGAGAGAGAGGAAGTTCCAACGAAATCGTCTGGTGATTTTTCGAATCAGCCCTTTTAATCGTTTCGAATTCAACGGGCTTGAAAATGCTCATAAAATCCGATGGAGACAATCTACACCTTTTTCTATTTATTTGAGTTTACAATATACAATGAGATAAATGTTAAACGTTGGATACTACTTTAAAGTAAAACGAGTTACGACGAATAAAAGTGGATATTATATAATAAAAATGAAAAAAATAAATGAATGAATAATAAACTATTTTAGAAATGTTATTTGATTCATTGATTTTTCCGAGCAATAAATATTTCATGTCGATTATATTTGAATAGGTTTAAAGAGGTGAAAAAAAATTGTTAAAGAAGAAAAAAATCAATTTAGCACAGATCTTACATAATTATTTTCTAATCGTGAAAAACACAACGGACAGAGAAAAAAAGAAAGAGAAAGAGAGAAAGAGAGAGAGAGAGAGAGAGTAAGAGAAGATCGTCGAAAACGAAACGAGTTGGTAGTTTAAACCACGCAACCTCTCTTCTCTGATCCGGCTTTCTGAATTTAATTACAATTAATAATCTAGGAGCTCTGGTACGTTCTAGGTACGGATCCGAGGTGAGACCTTGGGAACCCGCGTACAGCTTTGGATTACTTTATGCTCCGCTGGGATTTCTCCTGTGCATCTAAGCGACCTTTTCTCTCCAACGTTTCAACCTTGGTATTCCGATTATTATTATTCGTATTTTCGCATAAACGTTAAACGGTGTTTATTGACTAAACACGATCTTTATACTTTCCGATGGATTATTAAGATTATCAATTAACAATCGATGTATTATGTTTTAACCCTTACATTAAGAACAAGAACGTTAATATTACGTTGAGTTGTTTTTTTTTTTACGGTAATATATAACAAATAGGGCACACATGAATATACTCTTTTTTACACAAAATTATTTATTTTTATATCTATTATATATAGATAGTAGAAATATGCAACGCGACTCTTCGTAAAGGGTTAAGAATATTTGTCCTCGATAAATTCTCCCTTCCCAATATAAAAATGCATAAATTCTTATCGAAAGATATTTTATTGATGTCATCATCGACTTGAGTGTCTCGTAATTCTATCCAAAGAGAAGAATAATCTAGATCAATTCATTTTCGTAGCAATAAAGGAGATAAAAGTTAATTCGAAACAGATAGAAGAGCAAAGATAAATCCGTTCCAATTGGCCAACGTAAGCCAAGCTTTCTTTACGAGTTTTATTCGACGAAAAGGAGAAGAGAGTGAGTGAATGGATGAATGGAAAAGGCTTGCCAGAAAAGAGAAGCACGTAAAGAGAAAACGAAAAGAAATGAGTCGATTTTACAACGTTCCTGGAACGTTGCAAGTAGAGAAAGAATGTCGCAATTTCCGGTTTATTATACGGCACATATTTAGAGATTACATTACTAGATTCGCTATCTATCCAACTGGCCAATCGTCTTTTTTTCTTAGTAAAAACCGATATAACCGGTGATGGAAATGACTGTTTCCAAGAAATTATATACATATAACGACTTCGAAATATTTTTAAATGATTAATAATAATCATACGTATGATTCTTCGATCTTTTCAATATGATTTGTCTATAATTATGTTTTCTTATGAAATGTATATATATATAAACTTATGCTATATATGCTAAATATTGATTGTAATAAAAATCATCGATTAAGTATGTATTATTAATAATTATTTTGATAACGAATTTTTAAATTCTGCCAAGAATAATTTCCATTTGGTCTTATTTTCGAATACCAAAGATTTGCCTTTCTTTGAAAGGATGATCTTGAATTTTCATGAAGTGTCGTCATACGTACGTATGGTACATACGCATGCACGTCTGGTGCATTACTCACAATAATCCTGGCTGTGCTTGGTTGGCTTGAAAGCACGAAAACCGCGAGCTAAAGCTCTCGGTAAAGTCTCTGTGTTCCATGTGTGTAACGTTAGGATACACTTTACCACTACCATTACAACCCTTACAGTCCAAGTTTTAATTCAAAGTTTTATTTATACGAATCGTGCATTATCGTTAAGTCTACCGCACGAGACCAATGGGGAAAGATTTATAACGAGCTTACTGGAGTGCTTCGAAAGAGACATTGCTGTTTGCACGAAAGCTCCTTTTTCCGATCTATAATAAAATCATTTTGTTAATGGGTAACTCATTTAATTTATCAGATTTCAACATTAATACGCGCAAAAATAAACTTTATAGGATAAATGATATTGCATTTATTTTGACTTTTCACCATCGTTCAAATATTATATAATATTCTATATGTCGTACGTACGAGAGAAAAAAAAAGAGAGAGAGAGGAAGAGAGAAATTAAAGGGGGCGGGGGAGGAAAAAAAAAGAAACGTATTAATAAATCTATTAACGTAATATTAAAAGGGAGCTAATAAATTTCTTTTCCAAAAGTATAAAAATAAAATTTTGAAAAGTATTGAAACGTAATATAGAACAAGTAAAATTTATGGCTTATGATCGGGGAATAAAATGGCCAATGGGAAATATTAAAATCGAATAAAATCATAAAATCGTTTAGACCTGTCACTCGGTATTATCCAAGATAATCGATCTCTGATGTTGAAGATAATTCGAATATTATCTAATTTTAGTCACTCTTAAGTCTTGAGTGCATGCTTTCTACTACCTCCTACCATCTCTTTCTTCCTTTCCTAACTCCTTTAGATACTACCTCCCTTTTATCTACCTATCTCTCTCTAATAGCGAGAGGTGGTTGGGTCATAGAAAGGCTAATGCAGTTAGCCAGGACGCCCTTTAGTCTCCCCTCCCCCCTTCCCTTCCCATCCCATCCCTCTCTGCTTTACACGCGGAGACTGTGCACGATGCGTTCGCACTTCTCTGTCCCCCTCATCCTTTATTTCTCTTTCTATATCAACGAGATAGAGAGAAAGAGGGTGAGACGGGGGAAGGGGGGTCGAGCGTTTTAGTAAAATGGCCTGAAAATGCAATTATCGGGTATAGGTGTGAAGTAATGAATTGCTGGTGTTACATGTATATATGTAGTCTTCTCTTGCCGTCGGCACAAATTCGTGTTCACGCCTACGAAACCACCCCTTTATCTCTGTCCTCCTCCTCATTCTCATTCTCTTATTCGTTTCATTACGTTTCCGATCCTATTCTATCTCTTTTGTTTCTTTTCATGTCTTATTTTTTGTTCGTCCACGCGTTATTTATTTCCTTTTGTACCTACGAATTAAGAACTTCCGCCCTATAGCCTTACAATCACTCAATTTTTTCCTGATTTTACTCGCTATTTTAATTTCCTGTTGAACTTTAATTTATCAATGATCGTCCTCCCCTCAGTGCCCCACCCCGCCCACGTGCAGGTTCAATGGGACGAGAAATTTCGTATCCCCATTTAAACGTATTCGTCGATCTCTACAATTCGCTATTTTTTGTTTCCTTTTTTTTTTTAGAATCAAAACGATAAGAACCAATATTTCATAAAGTAAGTGTGGTCGCGGAAAATTTTCGTTGAATTTTATTTTCGTATTATTAATATACGATCCGATGATCCGTCGATTGATAGAAATATCGGTGTGTTGTTGATTTGGAAATAATAAAAAAAACGGAATAAATAAAAAAACACAAATGATTGATCATTCTAACAGAACCGCCGTTCGTTTTGCAAGCAGAACAGCAGCAATTATTTTCACCAGACGTGCATCGATACTCTCCTCTTTCACTCCGAAGCTTATTCAAACCGAGAAGAGCACTTTTCACTTCCGACGCGTCTTATTGTTAAGCTCGTGCCAACGACCGTGTGTCTATACAGGTCTCATTCCTTTCCCCCCCCTCTTTCTCTCGCTCTCTCTCTCTCTCTCTCTCTCTCTCTCTTTCTCTCTGCCTATTTTGTTTTCATCCCTTGATACAGACGATAAGGAAAGAACTATGCAACAACCTATGCGTTTTCTCATCCCTCTTCAACTCTTAGTCAGACTCTTTAGAAAATCAAAAGACGAAAAAAGAGCAGCATCGATCGATTCGATGCACGTCTGAAACATTTTCTCGAAAGCTCGTATTTTTAATTTTTCAAAGAACCGAATTGAAAAAAAGGAAAACATGCAATGGGAAAAATTGCAAAAGATATAACGATAAAATGTAAATGTATACGTATATGAAGAATATTTACGGGCGAGTAAAAGAGGACGGGATGAGGAGGGACGAGGGGGAGAATCGATGCGTGAACGGAACGATTTCGAATTCATTGAATGTCGTGAAGTACTTTAGGTAGGTAGGTACCTACTACTAGCTTCAATGTTTGGAGTTGAATGGAAGACGGAAGTGAAGGTAAGTATATTTCGTGTAACAGTGGAACGACGTTACGGGAAATCGGGTCAACGGGTACTTTGCAATCGGTCGATCCACGAATAGACTTCTGAGAGTGTTGTGAGTGTGTGTTTGTGAGAGTTTAAGGAGTCATAAGGCTCAAGTAGCCAAAGGAATAGAATGCAAGTGTGTATGTGTGTGAGAGAGGGAGACAGAGAGAGAGGGTTGCACAGGGTTCGTTTCTCCCAGCTTTCGCGCTGATTTCCGTTTCAGAGAATACTCTCTCCTCTCTTCTTTGCTCACTACTAGGAGTCGAAGAGAGTGGCTCGCTCGCATTTCAAAGCGTATCCGGCCCTGTTTGCTACTATATATATCTCTATGTGTGTATATGTATATATACATGTATACGTATACGCGCGGGTACGGATATAAACGCGCGAGCGTTCATCCGCGTAAATAGAACTTTGTTTACACTTTCCCACTGAATAATCATTCATCACGGGCGCCTTAACGAACGCGCGAACAAAGCCGCGAGTATAATGAGAGCTTGACCTCTTTCCTCGAGTACGGGAGGAGATCCTTCGAATCCTCGAGGTCAAAGGGTAAAATGTGAAAAGAGAGTTGCGAGAGAGAAAAAGATAGATAGCCAAATTGAAAAGGAATTTTGACAAACAACGATTAAATTGAACAATAATTTAACGACGAAAATGTACGAAGAAAGAATATGTTGACGCAATTTTCAACGTTCTTTTAATATAAACGGATCGAAGTTGATAATACGATACTTTGGTATATCTCGTTTTTTTTGTTATACTACGAATTTAGAATGATAGTTGAAATATCGTGAAAATTAAGAGATAACGAGAGTAACGATCGGTAAAGAAAATGAGACGGCCCCGGATGTTAATTAGAAGATATTCGAGTCGACCGGAATTATCTTTTATCGCGATAGAGGAGTTAGATCCGAGTTACCGCAACGATCGAGCTTTAATCGTCCTCTTCTGTACATATATATATATATTATATATCTCTTTCTTTCTCATATACTCGCGAGAACATACAGATAGGTATATACCATAAATGATGGTAAAATGATGGTCTTCGGGCTAACGATCTTCTCACGAAATATCCAACTTGTGTTTATAGTTCTACGTACCATCAGAAGGATCAAGAAGAAGCGGATAAATGTTCTCCGAGCAAATGATCTTCGTATTGAGCCGAAAAGAACATGAAAGAATTCGAATATTATCGCACAGCTAAAAGTTGTCCAGTTTTATATTACTCTTTGAGAAGATTACACGTTTGCTGATTGGCCGGGGAAAGAGATGTTTGCTCGGCTATTAAGGTGCCGCCTTTAATCGTTGACCATGCACGATGTTAACGATTATCTCTTGATTAAAATGATTGACCAAGGAAACGAGCAAGCAACTTTTTTATTTTCTACGTAAATGTTAAGACTTCCTACGTGTTCGTATTCGATAATCGATTGTACACGTGTTGTAATTCTTGAAAAATACTATCGTTCGAATTCGAATTTAATTTAAATCGAAATCCTCTTTTTTTATTTTTTACTTCATTCAAATTTAATATCACAACAATGATAAAAATGATCATTGGAATATTGATCAGGTATACATACAATTTTCACGATGAATTCATCGAATAACATTAATCTAATTTACTCGAAAAATTCCGATAGTCGGTGGTAAGGTGTGGCGGAGAGGGGACTGATTTTCGACAAAAATGTTGGCACACTACGTGAAAAACAGAGGAAACGGACAGAGAGAGAGAGAGAGAAAGAGAGGGAAAGGGAAAATAAACAGAAAAAAACCCCCCCCAAAAAAAAAAGGGAGTGAGACAGTCCGAAACGAACGAGCGTAAAATTTCCCGACGAATTCCCAGAACACTTCCCGCACAATAATACCGCGCACAACGGGGCTCGTTAATAAAATATTAAAACGTCGGAGTACCTCTCACTCTCTCTCTGTCTCTCTCTCTCTCTCGGAATTCGTTTTACCGACACGCGCACACGTGTGTACTGGTTTCAGAGAGATGTATGAGTTGGAGAGAAAGAGAGAAAGAGAGAGAGAGAGAGACAGGAAATGTTCATGGTCCACGAGGCCGACATTTACGCGAGATCGTATCCTGTTTAGCGAGAACGCACCGAACCGACACGATTTTCCCTGCCAATTTTACGCGGAAACTCGCGAACAGCCCGTTGCACGAGCTTTTTTACATTTTTCGTTGAGAATAGGCCGAGGACGAGTGTGTTCGAGTCGAGCGAGGCATTACCATTCGTGCTAGCGACAATTCGTTGTTGATATCTATGTATACAGTGTCGTTTTAATCTCAAAAGAATGAGAGAGAAAAAGAGCTGAGCATTATGACGTAAAAATTGCATCCACTAAATAACCCTGAGCACGTTCGTTTATCGTTAGAATCGAGAGCCAAACGAGCAAGCGAGCGAATGAGCGAATGAGCGAGCGAGCAAACGTTCCTGGAACCAACTCGAATGTGTTGTAAATGGTAATGAGAGACAGAGAGTGTAGTGTCTGTGTGGGTGGGTGTTGCGTATGTGCGTGTGTGTGTGAAAGTGAGAGAACTGCACGAGGGATGATATTAAACTCTGATTAGCTGTGCTACTCTAGCACCTCGGATGATGCTCTGCTCTCAGTGCCGACCATTTCGTTCGAGCGTAATAAAGCGGATCGATCATAATGCGAGAACGCGACGATGAAAAGGTTATCTGTTCCCCACCGCCCCTCCCCTATCCCGTATATTTTCACGGGTTTTATCATTACCGATTTCTTAATGAGTTGACTTTTTTAATAAAAATAAAAAAATTTGTTTTCTCTTGTTTCTCATTTAATTATTCGACGTGATTATTCGTTCAACGAATATATTATACTCGAAAAAGAAAGAAACAAATCGATAAGAAGAAAAATGTTTTAACAACGAGACAGATGTATTCTAGATAATCGGTATTAAAAATAGAATGGTAATCAAGATTTCCAGTTATTCCTACATTATCGATCTCGCGTGTTTAAAAGCGATCTTACTTTAGTTAGCCTCGAACCTTGTATCAGATTCAAGCTTAACAAATCGGCCAAACTTCCGTATAACCTGGCCGAACATCGACGTACCTTTACCCTTTCCCCTGCAATTACATACTATATCCAAATATAGCCGATAGAGATTCGTTTTTGGATCAACGAAGTCAACCATTTCTTTCCCTTTAGCATATATTTTAATCTTCTCTCTTCTTTCCTCCCCCTCCTCCTTTCTTTCTTTCTTTTTAACGAGGGCGGGGAGAAACGAGCTGAATTCTATACCAGAAGATGTCTCTTCAAATGGACAGCAAAATAGAGAGAAATGGGAAGAAGAAAGAGAGAAAAGGACAGATATATGTATAGGAATGGAGCAGCTGTACATTTTGCAGCATTCAAACCGGTCGCGCCAGGCACTCGTTTGCGAGCCCTTGTTCCCTTTCTTTCGACCCTCTTTCTTTCTCATTCTCTTCTCTTCTCTCTCTCTCTCTCTTTTTCTCTCGCATACACTCTTCGATTCGATTCGGAGAAGAAATAGGCAGCAGCAGCAGCAACAGCAGGATTAGGAACAGGAGCACGGTGATGGTAGTGGTAGTGGTGACCCTTCGTTTTCCTTTTTTTTCCAAATCTACATTCGCTGCGACCACATTCGCGGTTGTGGCTCGGAACGTTCACGACGATGGCAGCAAACCAAGCTTGTGTGGTTGTGACGGTCTCAACCAAGAGCAGGACGATTCTCGTGTGTGTTAGTGCTGCTGATGGTGATCTCGTAGTAGGAAATAGCCATCGGCCATAGCTGCTATTGAAGTGACATAACGAAGTGCCAGCGATAAAATCGGAATTATCTACGACGGTTCTTTGTACGGTCGTAGCTGATTTTTTCCTTTTTTTTGTATTTTCTGTTCTTTATTTTTTTTCATCTTTTTTTTTTGTTCGTCGGTACGAACATCTCTTTTTATTTATCACATTTATTTTTTCTTTCCGCGTTCGTTATTTTACTTATATCTTAAAAAAAAATATATTCGATCTTTCTAATTTTTTTTCTTTCGTTAGTAACAATAGTATTTAATCGAAGAGAATAATATGTATGATAATAAAGGGAATAGTTTAGAGTTTCGGGGCAATGAATATAATAGAAATGTTTGAAAATAAACGTGTTAATATGAAATATGTATGTATATATATATATATATATAGTTGACTAACATTGACTAAAATTGATGAATAAAGATAATTCCGCACGCGCGTATAGAACTCTTTTCATCGTGAGGTAATCATAACGTATGAATATTTTAAAGTACCTCGAAAGCTCCCCCTATTGAATTCTATTCTCGCGGAACGTTTCAACGCGCGCCTCGACGTGTGGATTTACAAAAATGAAAGATACGAAAATGGGTCAACCCTGTGCAAAGTATCTCGCAAATATACTATACAGAGGTTTCTTCATTAGCAACGTAATCTACTTTACGAGTAGTAGGAGGAGTCCAGCCAATTTACGAAAGTCGAAACAATGGAAAGAATCGTCATTCGTAAGCTCCTTAAAAGCGTATCCTTAATCTCGAGGATCAGACTACGGGCGTTAAGCTCGTTGCAACGAAGAAAGAAACTCTACGTCTTTTCCCCGTGGAATATAAAAAAGATCCTAATTGGAACCGATAATACCTATGTATACTATATTATCGAACGAGTTCTCTCGAAACTTCGAGATGAATAATTAGTGTAATTAAATAACGAGAGACGAAAGTTAAATGGAAAGAAAATAAAAAAGGAGGGAACGTCGATAGTTGAAAATTCGGAGAGACGGGTAATAAAAATAAAGAAAAAAAAAATGAAAGGCAAGGCAAGGCAAGGGAAGGGAAGAGAAAAAAGAATAGAAAAGAGATGACAAAAAAAAAGCAAATAACTCTGTCGAGAGAAGTGATAATCGCATTTACGCTCTCGTCTCGTTCGTACGCCGTTGGACCCCCGTGTATTCGATCGATATTTCGAAATTCACTTTGAACAAGCGACCGACAGCTCGAACTAACCTCGAATGCTTTACGGAGTACATAACTGGAACGAACAATCAGAACTGGACGAAATGAAATCGTCGGGAAACAGTACAGACTGTCTGGCCAAATATCTCTCTCAAATCTCTCATTCAAATCGAATATCTCATATATACCTATGTACATATTATATATATATATACACATACACGTTTAAAAAAAGAAATAATAAAAAGTAAGAAACAGAGACAGAGGTAGACATGTGCGAATAAAAATAAACTATTATTGCTAGAAAAATCGGTTATGTAAAATGCGATAAAATGGGACTACCTACACGATTTCTTGTTTTCTCGTTTAAACAGGACTAACATTTTCCCTAGAGAAACTAAGAGACAATTCTGTCACCGATAGGGAACGTTTTCGAGTTTTCTACCATTCCCCCCAAATTCTCGTTTTCGTTCAACGATTAAAAATTAGACCAATACAACGATTGATTTGTGATTCGACAAGCAACGATACGTTTAAAAATCTATAAGATACGATTGAAACTCGAATGAATTATTTTTTTGTGATACGTTTACGTACGTACACGTGTATACGAAAAGGATAAATTAATAATACGTGGAAGTGAAAAATAAAAGTTTTATTCTGAATAAAAAAAAGGACATAAATGGAAATTATTAATAAATATTATGATGAAATAAATTTTATTTTGCAAACGTTCGACATATGAACTTTGTCAAATTCGATTTCTTGTTCTTGATAATTGTAAAAAAATACTATTTCTGTGTTAATGAAATAAACAAAATAATCAATATCGAAGTAAATAAATACGATGAAATAAATAGATTTGGTAACGGGAAATTCGAAAAATAAATGTTCTATAGTGTCTTTGCCTTTGCCGAATAATTCCTAAGCGTCCAGATAACATTCGGGGGTAAAAGTACACCTGTGATCCTATCCACCTGACGAAGTTGTTAATCCGTTTGATTCTGCTGCTCTTGTTTTATTTGCAGGAGCTTTACGAAGTGGGCTCAGATCTGTCCGAATCGAAGGGATCAAACTTACGAACGAAAAAGAAAACCGTAAAAATAAAAAGAAGTAATAAATTAAAAACAAAAAAAGGGAAGAAAACAACAACAAGAAGAACAAGAAAGTAAAAAAAAAAAAACAGAAATACACGAGCAAATGGGAGCGAGAGAGAGAGAGAGAGAGAGAGAGAGAGAGAGAGAGAGAAGAAGAGAGAAATAACAACAAGAGCAACGGTACAACGTAATTCTAGCGCGAAATGGGTTTTTAATCTTCTTTCGTCCAATAAACGTTACTCTCTACGGCGCGTAATTCGATTTGAATTTTGCAAATAACACGAGTTTTGCATCCTTTTTGCGATGAATATTTATTTCGCGATTAAAGGAACGTTTATTGTTCTCTCTCTCTCTCTCTCTCTCTCTTTCTCTCTCGTTCTATCTCTCTTCCTTTTTTTTTCTCTCTCTCTTTTCCATATTAACAATCGCTTTTTATTTAACAGTTCAATAATTTCGCATTTCATCTAATTGCCTTTATATTTTCAGCAACAATAAAAAAGAAGAAAAGAGAAGAAAATTATTTTAATCGTTAAATCTCTGATTTTATTAAAGATTTATTGTGAAAAATGATATATAATAATAATAATAATAATAATAATAATAATAATAATAATAATAAAATATCGTACAATTAAAATGTACGAATATCTTACTAATGTTCCACGCTAGGGTAGGTCAATATGGACCAATGAGAAACGAGACGAGATGATAATAGTAGAGGGGGAAACAAGAACGAAGAGAGAGGGAGAGAGAAGGCACACACAGGTTTGCTCTCCCTTGACGATGGCGGCGGGTCTAACGCAAATGCCGAAATTCACTTGGAAGCCATAATACCCGGAATTTCGGAATTAGCACTGCCGACGCCGACGCCGATGCCACCACCACCACCACCACCACCACCACCACCACCATCGTCTCTATACCGCACAATGGAATATATTAAACGGCCTGCGCATTCCGAAAGCTAATAAAGTCTGTTACCGCTTATTACACCTGCGAAATACGCAACAGGATCGATCCCATATGTGTTTGCTTGCGTGTTCGTTCATGAAAATATTGCTAACTTTATCA
>NW_014569576.1:727444-752444 GCF_001313835.1 Polistes canadensis
AACACAAAGAGAGATATAGAGAGAGAGAGAGATAAATATTTTAATCAATATTAAGCGAATATTCGTTAGAACAAAAAAACTGTTTTTAATATAATAATAATAATAATTATTATTATTCGTCGGATTTTTCTTTTATACTCGTTATATATTTTTATTAATACGAAATCGAAGAAAAGTTGTTGATCGTGAAAATCGTTCAAAAAAACAAATAATGAAAAATTAAAAATGGGAGGTAGAGAAGAGAGAAAAGTTGAAAAGTAAGGAAAGTCAAATTGACGAGTTAACTCGAGAAATCGAGGCTTTTCTTCCCCCTTTTCCCTACCTTTCCACCCATTCGGTCGAAAAGTTCTCGGCTTGGCCGACCGGAAATCTGACTTTCAATCGACTACGAGAAAGGGTAAGTGGGTTAGAATGGATTCAACGATAGCGCATTGCATTGGTCGCAGTTAGAGGCGCGAATGCAGATTCGAGATAGTCTAACCCGTTCCTAGTGCGCTCGTGAGGTAACTAGATGTAGATGTGTGGTTGTGTGCGCGCTCGTGTGCACAAGTACGTGTATTTGATTCATCGAATTGAAACGAGCTATCGCGTTGGGGCTAGCGTGCGAGGATACGATTTATCGTACGAACTTTGAGATAATCAGCGTCCCTCGGTGAAAACGATATCCAAAATATCCAGTTTATTCCTATTTAAAATAATAATAAAAAAAAAAAAAAAAAACAAAGAATCTAAAAAAAGAAACGACAATTTTCGTTGTCGACGCTACTATTTTGTTGGCTATTTAACGATTACATCCCTTTTTTTTCTTTCTTTTTTTTTTGTTTTTTAATCAGGTGATTCGTAGTTATACACGAATGCGAAAGAGACAAAGAAGGAAGAAAATTTTGTTGTAGGAAAGAAAAAAGGTAGAAAGGAAATTCGTGTAAGAGCAAATCTTTGTCGTAGGAAATCGAGCGTCACGCTCGAATAAAAAACCTTTCGAGAGACTAGCATGTCGTAGGGCCTCGATTCCGGTCGATCGTGTCAAACAATAAACCTATTTCTCCTCCTTCGAACTATGTCGGAATAAGATTCTGCCCTTTTTTTCCCTACGTAATACTATTCAATCAATTTTCGATATCGTAGTTCAATGATATTGCTAACTTCGATTTAATTATTCTGTTTTCTCGATGATTATCATCTAATTTATTTCCGACAAACACATACGAATATTTTTTACAAATATTTCTTATCCATATTTTCGAGTATCGAACAAATTTATGGAAGAACAAAAAATACTAGAATAACGAATACAATATGTACGATTGTTCTCTAACGGCGAAGGATCAAAAATTGTTTTGCTTAGGGGGTTTTGTGCGTTTAAAGTATCCTATATGTACAAAAAGAAAAAAAAAGAAAGAGAGAGAGAGAGAGAAAGAGTAAACAAATCGTGCGTGTTACACTATACAACTAACGTCGAACGTAACGCGAGAAATCCGACATCCGGGAATTAACGCACCGAGTGCTTTTACAAATCCCGACAAAGAGGGCCGTGGTAACAATAAGCCCCGGGGTAAGTGCTTACAAACACCGAAGGGAGTCGGTGAGCTCTACACCACCTTTCTCTCTGTCTCTCTCTTTTCCTCCTACTATCCCTTCTTTAAACTTCCCACTCATTCTCTCTTTTTATATATATATATGTATATAACCCTCATTTCTTCTAATGTAAATCTTTTCCGTTCCTATTCTTTTTCTTTTTGTATATAATCAATATTATTATTATTATTAATTTATTATACAAAAAAGACAAAAGAAGATTAATGAAACGTTAAAAATTACGAGCGAATTCTATACTTTCAACTAATTTTATCGATAAGAATTACAAAGGTAATAGTAACTTTTAAGAAAGAAGTTTCAACGTTATGTATTTTTTAATGATATATCGTAATCCATATTATTTTTAACGAATATTCGTTGCAACTAATTCGAAACATTTCTTTGAGTTTTGATAGAAGTCTCTCGTGTTGTAATTGCAAGAGTCAGAGGCTGATTTAACGAATTAATAAATGAATTATATATTTGAAAAGGGTTAAGCATCCAGTTCGCTGAGCGCTGAAACATTTCTCATTCCATTGTGTCTTTAATTATAATCCCTGAAAGGCTCATACAGAAGTGAGGATGATCCTCTTTCAATTTCTCCGTGTCCCAGCATCCCTTCAATGCAATCTCACATATCATATCACTCTCTTTATTTATCTCACTCATTCTCACTCGTGCACGTTATACCCCTCGGTATAGTTCAGTTCTACGTGCCTTGACACATACACATACGCACACGTACAAATAAATGCATGGGTAGTTATCGATATCGTTACGAGACCAATACGATAGAACCTATGGTATAGAATTTCACGAAAAGGGTGTGGAATGTACGGTCTGTCGATATATATATATATGTATAGAAATATATGTACATATTATGTACATAGAGATAGGTGTATATGTATATCGGTGGTGAAGTTCGCCCTTAGGGAAAACGTAGCTGCCACCATGGAACAATGCGTTGGCTTTAAACAAAAGGACCATCGTTTCTGGCAGGAATGGGGGAACCGGTCAGATAAGTAGTATCCACTGTGGGGATCGTTCACAATCTTGTATCGGAATATAATTTATGCGTTTTTACGTTACGAACTACCACAATGTGAGATTTATCAAAATCTGTTGTACGTAAATCGAACTCGTGTAATCCTCGAATAAATTTATTCGTTCGCTGATCGTTTGACGAGAAAGTGATACGCCAATTAAATGATTAAATTAACATCTTTAAATATTTATGAAATAAAAAATATATAATATATATATATAATCAGAATTTTGTGACGATAATATATCGTCTAATTTATTAAACGAGGTTGTGTAAGAATAAAAAAATAAACAAAATTTGCAAAAAATTGTCGAGATTTATAATAAACGGAACTACGAATTGTACTATAACAAGAAAAAGAAAAAAAGAATTCAACTTAGTCTTTAATGCATGCGAGAAAATATATAACGTCACAATGGCTATTCTCTCGCGTGCCCGGAGTGCATATCCCTGTCTCATCTTTTCCGATTTGACCACGGCGTACCCACGTACAAACGCTCTTTTCTATCTAGATGAACTCGTCCGTTTTACTCTAACTGAGTGGTGGTACCAAGTGAATTTCATGAATGTACCTCGCAAAAAAAAAGAGAAAAAAAAGAAGAAAAGAAAAATATAAAACCGAATCGAATTTAACTGGCATAGGCCGGTTCGTATTTCATTAACTTCTTTAAAAAAAAAATGTATCATGCCATCGCTTATCAAGTAAATTAACAAATAATTATTAATACTACAAATGACCGTAATCTTCGTTGATGTATTCAATTATTAAAAAAACAAAATTAATACATCTCTATCTCTTTTATAGTTTATTTTGTAAATAATCTTATAATAGGATACGTATGGACGGTGAACGAGCACTTATACAAAAAAAATTACAAAAAAGGAAAGGATATAAATACAATAGATACACAAAGAGTAAGGTATACTTTTTTTCCCTCGACGCCCAATTAAAAAGAGTAGGTTGGGTGGAATGGGGGAGGGACTGGGGGGGTGGATGCTTATCGTGATGCGAAGTAACGCTGCCGGCAAACTCGGCGGGTGTCATTAATCCCTGTGGATGCTCGTCCGTCTTAATTAGTACGACCACGGGGATGCGATAGGAGCAAGAGAGATAGAGATAGAGATAGGGAAATAGAGAGAGAAAGAAAGAGAGAGAGAGAGAATGAGAAGAACGGAAACACGGAGACGCGTGCAATAGTACTCGGGAGTAACTAACTTCAACCGGGCCGATGTTATTAAAGTTTTCAAAAGCTACCGGCCAACTCCAATTCCCCCTTTCCCCCGCCTCCCCCAACCCCCGATAATGCTACTTTCGTTTTTGCTTCGTTAGAAAGCGCGTTGATAATAATAAATAAGTGTTAGTTCGTATTTTCCATATGGAGAAATTTCTATTGTCTTTCTCTTGTTATTTATACGTATATATGCGTGGTATATTTATATTGTATTTATTTTATCTATATAATTAATTAGTCGCGTCTAATATTTAAATGCATTGAAAATATATTGAAAATGAAGATTTTAGTTTTTTTGTTTGTTTGTCTGTTTGTTTGTTCGCTTCCATTACTAACAATTAGTAATATAAAATATGATCGAATACGATGAGATATTATTCTGCAAAACTTCTTCTAATTATTAATATTATTATTATTATTATTATTATTATTATAACACGTTCATTTTATTTTTGTCTTACGGTTCTCGTAGTTGATCCAGCGAAAATAAACGGGTAAAAGGAATATTCTGAAAAGAGAAAATGGACGTATGCGAGAAAAAGAATTTTGGTTACGCGTTAGAGTAGAGAAGAAAAAGACTTGACAAACGGACAAGGGGGTGTTTTTTGTCCAAACCTCCTCTTTTTTTCCATCCTCGGCATCGTTTTCTATAATAAACCGTGTACGAATCACCGGTTACATGGCTCTTGCGAACGTGTTTGACGAGTAGTCGCCGGTACAGTGCCATTAAGATTTTTATATTTAGAAAAGCGACTCTCTTCCACTCTCTCTCACTCTCTCTCTCTCTCTCTCTCGTTTGACTACCCGGAGGCAGACCACGATAACAAGGGCAGTCATTAGTTCGGGTGAAAGCGCGAGAAACAATTCACGAGTCTGTTCGCTTCCAACACTATGTCGACACTACCCCTTCCCCCTTACCCCCTCACCACCACCCATCCTCATTCGGTACTTGTCTGCGTATACATATAAATGAAAATCTCATGGAAAATGGCGCACGAAAAACAATATTTGCTTACGTACCGTATACGTTTGCGTAACAACGTGAAAGAGAGAGAGAGAGAGAGAGAGAGAGAGAGAGAGAGAGAGAGAGAGAGAAGTTATGCTTTTTTTCTACCACGACCCTCAAACTTCAAAACATCAAAATCATAATCGAGTTAATAATTCGATTGATCGTTTCGCATTCCTTTTTTTATTATCCAATCTTTTCGTCAAACTCGAAAGAAAAGGAATAGGGTTTTGTCTTGCTAATGAAGGAAAGTGTAAAAGAAGGAATATAATTTGTCTTTTTAATCGATCACGTGAATAATTACGATCGTCGGTAACGAACGTTTACATTAATGAACGTATATATTACTTTATCGAAAATCAATGGCCATCAATCGCCATCCGACGAGAAACTAAACGTTGTTACGTTACACTTTTTTTCTTTTTTTGCACAAAATTTTTATCAACGTTATATATAATACAAGTTATAACTATCTCCTAATTGATAATCAAGAATACAGATGCGATTTTGTATACGATCGCTTTTGATTCGAAATAAAGAATAAAAGTGATACATATACATATGTATATTATAATATATATTGTATATATATGTATGCACACACACGTGTATGCAGTATATGACAAGACCCAATTAGTATTCATTAGAATCGTTAGTATCTATCGATCGGACCTTGTTAATGAGACTTTTGTCTCGTTCTATCTCTGATGAATTTTCATTATCATCGACTGTTAGCAAACTTTCAGCACGGTCCTTCGATCCTATCTCGTGAAACGAAGTTATCAAATTCTATTTGGAATTCGTAATCATACACAATAGTCGAAACAACGTGCGTAACGCAAAATGAAACGACCAAAAATCGAAACATTGTTAAACGTGTTTCGAAGACCACCACGATTAGTCGATATAATATTGTGTATAGGTATCTATTGGAACAATAAAATCAAACAATACGCGAATAAGCTTTCGATCATATTTTCATTCGGTTTAATATTCTCGTATAATGATGTAGTTAATTAAATATGAGAACAACGTAAAACACATCGAATCGACTATGTAGGATCGATGTACGATTTCCGAGAAATTGTCATTGCATGTGAACGCAACCAACGACGATAACGAAAGAAAGAAAGAAAGAAAGAAATAAAGAAAGAAAGAAAGAGAATGGAAGGGTGGGTAAGCGATAGCGTGACGATCGCAAAAAAAATGTCTATGTATATACCTATAGGCTCGAAGCTAGGGAAAAATTAGAGAGAGAAAGAGAAAGAGAAATCAAGAGAGGTTAAAGTCACGCGGACAGAAAACTCCAACGACCAAGCCCGGTTTGTTAAGGGGAAAGGTGGAAATGGGGGGATACCACTACCGTTTTTCTCTTTTCTTCCTTGTCTCTCTCTCTCTCTCTCTCTCTTTCTCTCTCTGTCTCGCTCTCTTTCAGTTTTTCTCTTTCTATCGGCGTCATTTCGGCGAGCACTCCGATCAAAAATTCCAGACTCGTAACAGGTTTTATGGATGATAAAAAGCGAACAGCAGCAAGCAAATAAAGTCACGCGAGTGTTTGATTACTGTGCCGGCTGTTTCTTGTATCCTGGCGATGAAAAGTGGTGAGTGGTAAAAAAAAAGAGAGAAAGAAAGAGAGAGAAAGTGAGAGAGAAAGAGAGAGAGAGAGATTGGTCAAGTAGAATATCTACGTTTGTTATTTGAAATGTTAAATAATCGAGCGAAAGAAAAGGAATATCTTTTTTGTTTCTTAAGTGTTGAATAAATTGTAAAAGTAGAATCGCATGGTCGGGCGAAATATTTTCAAATGGAGAATAGTATTAGTCAAGTTCGGGAGTACAAAATGAAATTTAGTCGAAAGGGCAGGTAGGAACACGCGATCTAGTGTACTTACCAGGTCTTAATTTGGTAATATTTTTACAAATGTATCGGCCAGAAAAATCTTTTCGTTCGAATACTTAACTCTAATAATGAGCAATCGCATTTCAATTTATCTACAATTATCGCGATAACCACGCGGAGCTCATTAAAAAACATCGTAAGTCGAGAATTATGCTAGGATTTATCGAACTATAATATAATAGTAGAACAAGTTTTTCAATGCTTTTGTTTCCGACGTTTTCTCTTTTTTTAAACATTACTTTTCCGTGTACGGTCCTATTATTATCGTCGTCGTCGTCGTCGTCGATCGTCATCGAAATGGCGTGCTTTGCAAACGGAGTAGTAGAAAAGAAAGAGAATGTAAAATAGAGAAGGAAGAGAATCGTAATAATGCGTCGGAGTCCACGCAAACGACACGTGCACGCGTAATGAAGACTTACGGCGAGTCAGGGTCGCCACTCGACGCTACTCGGCTCATTTACATCGCCATGACACGTAAATATAACTCGGGCTCTAATTTGCTACTCGATTTCAAATTTCATGACTCGTAGTGAATGTGGGATAAAAGCGTTCTTCCTATAGAAGAACGAGGGTGGGGTGGGGGGGAGGGGGATTTGGTAAAATGAACCGAAGCGTTCCCAAAATCGGCCTGCTCGTATACCTGAAAACTGTTGATAACGATGAGAAATTATGGTATGTGCTCGCGAACAAACCGTTTAAAAAAAAAAAATAATAAAAAGAAGTACTCTGCTGACATTACGGCGTGCACTTTAAGAAACATTTTTCGTTATTATCAAATCCTATTATTACTTATATAACGTTTATAACTTTAATATTTATTTATCGATTTTTTGTAAAGAAATAACTCTAAAACTGAAATAATTCGTTAGAAAAGTTTAATGAAAAGTTTTACGTTGTTTTTAATACTCTTAATAAACAGCGAGATATGATCTTTCTCACTTTCTCTCTTTGTCTTTTTCTCTTTCTCTTTTTCTTACTCTTTCTCTCTTTCCCTTCATCGCTCCTTCAGCTTTTACAGCAGAGAGACAAACTAAGTTTTCTCTACAAAACAAAGAGAAGTTTATAACTTAAGATACTCAAGAGTTTAACATGATAAAGAGACCGGAATTTCGTGGATTATCTCGTGCGTGAAAAGGTGCGACCAACTTAAATTGCTTATCTAGATTTAATGTATTATAAACAACTAAAGAACACAAGAAACAACGCAAGAGTGGCATCGATA
Source organism: Polistes canadensis (assembly GCF_001313835.1). NCBI lineage: Eukaryota > Metazoa > Arthropoda > Insecta > Hymenoptera > Vespidae > Polistes > Polistes canadensis. Next base: position 735,427 of record NW_014569576.1, read on the forward strand.
ATTCGTTTGAAATTAAAAATTGATAAAAGTATTAAACTGTAATAAAAAAAAAAAAATAAAAAGAAGAAGAAAAAAAAAGCAATTTTTCAATTAATAACGCTTCAATGAAATATTATTATTTAACTTAAAAATAACATTTTTGGTATATACAATCGAAGAATTCTTAAAACGAGTATATAATCAGTACAAAATAAATAAAAAAATAATAAAATAAAATAATTAAAAAAGGAAAAAGAAAAAAGCGAAGAGAAAATAATCGCGTGGTAAATAATAAATTATAAATGAAATAACAGGTGGGGAACACTTAAAGACGACGTTTAATTTTCGAGGATGATATTGGACGTGCGCACCGTCGGGAATTAATATAGATGGATATGAGTTATAATCTGGAATATGCGAATGTAAGAGTAAGTGAGAGAAGAAGAGAGAGACGGAAAGAAAGAAGGAGAAGGAGAAGGAAAAGGAGAGAGAGAGAGAGAGAGAGAGAAAGAGAGAGAGAGAGAGAGAAAGACAGATAGGAAGCGTGGCATATGCCGTTGACGTGTATGACTCTCGTGATGGGGATGATCACGGACTACTGACAGGACATTCGGCTGGTTGGTAGGACGATAGATATCAAGCCGTTTTAACGTAACTGTCGAGTGGACGCTTTCGCTTCTCTGAAACTGACACTGATGGCTTATCTCGTACTCTCTCTTTCTCTCCCTCTATCTCTCTCTCACTCTCCTCTTCGTCTCTCACTGGTCGATCCGTCGGTGATACACTAGAGACCGTCGATATCGTCCGACGAAGTCCTCGAGGAAGATGAAAGAGAGAGAGACGAGCAGATTAATTCGGCTTTGATCAAAGAGTTCCGTCTCCCAGTTTGAGCTTCGTTGAGATCGAGAAACGAGCTCGAATCTAGACGTTGAGTACCATAAGAGTAAGGGTTATCTATATCTAATACTAATTGCGTTTATGTGTACATAGAATATATTTTACCTTTCTATGGTTATATGTAGGTATGTATATCTGCTTATTTTGATTTTCTTCTGGTGTTGTTACCCATGTGTAAGAATGACGAAGTATATGGGATTAGAAACGATATTTTTCGATAAATCTATTGTCGTGTGTATGTGTGCGTAATACTATTTATTCAAATGGAAATGTAATTGCTATATATATAAGAACGATTATGTAACGTTTAAATTACTTTATATAAAGATAAATATAACATTTTAATTACTTTCGAAAACAAGATGAAGAGACAATAATTATCAAACGATCCGTCGCGAACGCGCACTCGTAATGTACTGAAGGATCTTTACTCTTCCCAGAGTAAATAAGTTAAAGTTTGTTATTTCAAACGTGTGTGTGTGTGTGTGATGACATAAGATCATAACAATATTTATTTCACTTTGGTAATAAGGAAACGGTAAGATAGGAAGATGCGTTTTTCTTCTTTTTTTTTGTTTTTTTTTTAGTTCAACTATTTATATATATACATGTATATTGTAATGGTTAATTCATTTATTCATTTAATGAATTGTTGAATATTTTTAAATCCAATAAATCCAATTGCTTATTATAAAGAAAATGTCTTGCAGAAGCTTTGGTCACTTGCAGAACACGGCAGAGCAATAATATCGCGGTCAATTTAGGGAACCTTCGTCTGACGTAAAGCAAATCAAATTCAATCGACAAAGCATGCATGGACCAATTAGCGTTTCGATAGGAATCCTTGCTTTGATCAACGGCCTTGACCACCGGACTAATCTCGCTTCTAACCATCGAGTACATTTACAGATTATTATTAGACGCGGTTGCGTACCGCCATCTCTTTGAAGAAATTAATTATAAATATCATATAATGTGAATTTCCAAACGTAAACATTTGGAAATATGTAAAATAAAAGAGAAAGAGGTAAAAATAATCGTAGGATAAATAACATTTTGTAAATTGAACTTACGAATTTTTCCAAAATCATTCTTCTAGGTACTCACCGTCTGTAACAAAGAGAAAGTAAAAAAATGAAGGTTAATTACGTTTAATGTCAAGACTTGAATTTAATTAAGTCGTTAATTCGCGCGAAATGTTGGCTTTAATAATCATCCGTTTTTGGTACAAAAGGCTTTCAACGAGGCTCCATCTTGAGTATGCAGAATCTTGTTCGTTATACCTTATTCGAGGGTGAACTTCAACTTTACGTGCTATCTACAGGAATATATAGTAGAGATATAAGTAATGGATGCTGGCACGTCGAGTGCCTTTTATTATGATGAATGACGACGGGTTTTCCACGACGGGTAGATTCAAGAAAGTAAATAACGCTGTCGAGGGATGAAACTTGACCGTGCAAATACACTGCCCAAATGAGATAGATATGTTTTTCCTTTACGTACAGTTTATTGATTGATCTATTTTAGATATTCGAAAAGGGGGATATCAATAATTTACGATTTTACCGATCGGACATTTATTCGACTTTATTATTAGTATTATAGAAAAGAACAGATACGTCCGTAAATATATCAAACAATCGAGTTGAATTTTGTTCGGCGTTCTGAGTTAGTCGAAGGTGACAAAAGCGTTTACCATTGTCTTGTTACGTAATCGAGAAGATCTTGACGGGCGTGCGAGGATAAAGGTAGGCGAGCGTCGGTGCGGATAAAGGGTAACGGAAAGGGTCAGAAAGGCTAGTCCATTGGCGGAAGGGTAGAATAAGGTTCGTTGATGCGTCCTAATAGAGAACGGGAGAGAGAGAGAGAGAGAGAGAGAGAGGAGAAAAAGAAAGAGAAAGGTGATCTTCCCATTCCCAAAGCTGAGATACTCGTCCGAGCACAGGCTCTCTAATCTACAGGAGAACCCTTTCAGGTTTTAGGGGTAGAAGAGCGCAAACATTTCCCCTTCTCATCATTTTCCACCACTACCATCACCACCACCAGCACGACTACCCTTCACCTTTAACCCTTTCTTCTTTCTATTCTTCGTCTTTTCTCTACGGTTCTCGTTCGAGTTGCTTTACGCTCGATCTCAAGCTAAACGAAAGTTCTGTCTTGTTTTCGAAATTAAACCGCGACATTGAAATCAAAATCTGGGAGACTTTAACAACGTGACAAAATGAATGAATAGAAAACAAGAAGAAAAGAGAGAGAGGGAGAGAGAGAGGGAAGAAGTGCTGAAAGAAGTTTGGATCCTTCAAAGGGTACGGAGTATATGAATAGAACTATCTTTCTTTTGTATTTCGTAATTAGTCTTTCGATGCTTTTTTTTTTTTCCTTTCCTTAACCCATTTCTTTTTCATTTTTTCTTTTTTTTCTCATTCAATTCGATTTTAAACACGAAGATCAAAAGATTTATATACATGTATTTATTTAAGGATGACTTTTTCCTCGAAGAAAAATCGTCTAATAAAAAGTATAGAGAAAATATTAACGAAACATTTTTAAAATAAGAAAAAAAGTTCGTTCTGACAAATCCTCTTCATTTAATGCAGAAGTCAACTACAAGGGAGAAAAAGAGCTTTACGAGTTTGCAAGTTCTTCCAAAGATGCAACGCCAGTTGAAAAGCTCGATTTAACGAATCTCTTTTTGTCCTATTCCTTTTTTTCTTTTTTTTTTTTTTTCTTTCTTTTTCTTATTACAGAATATCAGCAGAAGAGAAAAGGAAAATGGCAAACGGAAAGACGGAAAACAAGTAAGAATAGGATTTTCTCTCTCTCTCTCTCTCTCACTTTGTTTCTCTTTTTCTTATTCTTTCTTGTTTCACGTTTCTCTAGTAAGCAAGCAACCCTGAGACAGAGAAAGAGAGAGAGAGGAAACAGGAAAAAGAAAGTAGTAAAACGACGCAACAAGGGTTCTCTTTCGTTTTGAACACTCTTATCGTTATTACGCCGTTTGACGACCACAATGCCGCGAGGATATTGGCTGTGGGAAGTTGAAAGAACGCACGTGTTGGAGTAAGAAATAGAGTAAAAAGAAAAAAGAAAAAATAGAAATGAGAAAGAAATATCGTATAGGATGAAAAAGGATAGACAAACAAAATCGTGAGAAAGGGAGAAGTAAAGTGTATTCAACCGTTTGAATGCGGAATATAACCGAAGAAAGAAAAAAACGTGGGTGTACGTTTGTATGCATGCGTATAAGTGCGTTTGCTGCGAGCTCAAGCACGCGCGCGCGCGCTCACGTCTGTGTATGAGTATGTGTATGCGTGTAAGCAAGTTAGCAAGAGAGAAAAAGAAAACGATTCCTTTTCGCAGTTTATTCTTCCTGAAGCAGGATAAGGGATGGTGGAAAAGGGATCGAGACTGGCAAGTACCAACGTCAATAGGTACTACGAGAATGAGAGTGAGTGAGTGAGCGAGTGAGAAAGAGTGAGAGAGAGAGAGAAGGATAGGGAGGGTGAAGTCTCGTCATTATTTTCTAGCAAAGGCCAGCCATAAAAGCAACGATGAATAATTATCACAAGTGCCTTAAAGTAAGACAAACAACTAACCGCGCTCGACTTCACGTCCAAGTGGTGTATTTAACAAACAAACAAGCACAAATACGAGCAAAACGAAGTACATTGAAGTCCCTACGTTTGGCCCTTTCTCGCTTGACTGGACGGGCTAAAAAAAAAAGAATTGGTGGGCGGCGAATCCGTTGAGTCTAGCTAAAATCTCGTGGGACGTTTGTTGTTCGTAGGCTATTGTATTTTTTTAACTTAGAGAGTTTGATATGTAATTTATCAAAGGATCGATGTGTCAAACAAAAGATTCACCATCATCATAATTTATTCCTTTTTGATCAAATTTGCATTACATATAAATGCGTATAGAACAAAATTTCATGTACGCGTTTTCATTTAATTTTATTTACTTAAAATTTAAAAGCTAAGAAAAAAAAAAAAAGAAAGAATATTTGCTTTTTATTCCAACTACTCGTAAGTTTTTGTCGTTCGTTCGTTCGTTCGTTCGTTGTCACCTTTTTAAATCGAAGGTAAAAGCTGGAAAATCGAGAATTTATCCGGAAGATTGGGATCGTGAGAGAAACGGGGGAAAAATTTGTGGGGGAAAAAAAGGTGAGTTTAAAGGAAGAGGGAAAGAGAGTGAGAGAGAGAGAGAGAGTGAGGGAGAGTGGGTGGGTGGAAAGTAGAAAAGGGACGGTTCGTGCACACGCTGAACTACGCGGGCGTAGATATATACGGACATACGAGAATGGCTTAAGAGTCGTAAAATTTTACGATGCTCCTACATCGACCCTCCATTAGCGATGCCTTCTCGATTCTCACCTTGGCCTGGTAACGTACGCGAACCTTTTTCAACGGCGCGTTTACCACGATCGAAATACGAAGGGTTGGGAAAGGAAAAGAGAAAGAGACTCATATAAACCGTATAAAGGAACAAAAATGAATTAAGAGAGAAAGAGAGAGAGACAAAAGGGCTGATAGTATGGAAGGTAGACCTTTATGCTATTAAATGTAAGGGTATACCGTATTTCTGCATTTACGAAATGAAATAAGCAAAAAATGGAAAGAAAAAATATGGGGAAAAAAGAGAGAAATAATGGAAGAAACGTAACTGCTAAAAAAAGAAAACGAATAAATATCGTTACATATATATGAAAAATTAGGCAAAGATGGAAGGACATGCAAATAGTGTGTAGAGGGTTTGAAAGATCACAAAAATAAAATACATGGAAAGAAGATATATAGGATACTAAGAATAGATACAGAAGAAAGATAGACAAACTGACGAGCGAGATATAAGACAGACAGAGAGAGAGAGAAAGAGAAAGAGAAAATGAAGACTGGGTAGGTAGAGAGTTGATGGAGGAACTGGTAAGGAGCTGGTAGATGGAAACGGGCTGGTAGATGTTAAGGGCACGATCCGATCTCCGAGTGGTAGTTCCCCTTTGACATCATTTAGATAAAATACGGAGGCTCTTCCCGGCCTACGATTACCCTCACCACTATTTCCTTCTCCCTGTTCTCCTCTCTTCGCCCTTCATCAAGCAACATACTCCCTCCTCTTATTCCACTTCTCTCTCTCCACAAAAATAATAATACGTATTGAGAATTTTATAAAGAATGGATATTTTTTTGGATTGTTCGAACGGATAAACAAACGCTTTCTCGAGTGGATCTTAATTATTTTTTTTCTTCATTTAGATCTATCGGGATCTCAATCTTTGTTCATGTTACGACGAAAGAGAAATAAACGTTATGGTAATTTCGTGTATTCGTAATGAGACTGAAATTAAAATGAAAATTATAAGATAGTAGGATTTGATTTATCATTGAAAAATATTTTTATGATAAACTTAATGATCGAGAATATCTTTATTTTTTTTATCTTATTTTGTTATTGTTTTAATGGATTATTACGTTAAATAAATAAATCGGTCTAACTAATTCCTATAAATAGACTTTTAGGTATCTACTACTACTACTTTTGTAAAAAGTTCGCGTTGGTGATATATCAGACTAGTGTATATTCGAATAAGTGGCACGGTTCGAGATTACCGGTGAACAAGGATAAGATAGGAGGAGGGTGGGTTGGGAGGAGGGCAAGAGGGATTCGTAGGAAGAAGGAAAGTTAGCGACACGTCCAAACTTATCTCCCCTCTGTTTAATTTAACGTTGCTTCGAGTTAGCCGTTAACGCGTTCGCAACGAAACTCGAGCGTTCACTTTACCACCCTCCTCAACCCCTTTCTTCTCTTTTCCTTTTGTTACCTTCTCCTCCTACCTTCCCTTTAACTCAATCTATGTGTATATATATATATATATATATATATATATAGGTATATCTATATATCCTCTTTTCCTTATTTTCTTCCCGATTCGTCCACTTGGACTTTTTCTTCTACTTCAGTTCGTCGACCTATTTTTCTTTCTTTTTTCTTTCTCTTCACTTCCGATTCGTCCTTCTATTTTATTGGTACTCCTCTTTTCTCCTCCATTCCAATTCTCCATCCGTTTTCTAAAACCTTTTTCCTTCGTTATTTCGTTTTACGCGTATATATATCTCTCCTCTTTCCTACACACAGTTCTTTTCTATTCTTTTTCATCATTTGGCAATATCTTTCTCGTTATTTTTTTCTTTTCTTACATTTTATTTTTCCTTTCGCAAAAATCGTACTTTACGAATAAAATCGCGAAATACGGTAGTATGCGTTTGCTCGCAAAACTTCGTAATATTTGCCAAACAACGATACTCTCCCTCACTCGTTTAGGTTATATCGTTACTAAGAGAACCATTTCGCACCATTTACCTTCTAATTTGTAACTCGGCAAGTTGGCGCGACCCAAAACTTCGAATAAAGGTGGAAAATGGCGACGAGAGATTACGATACGACGAAAACCGTTGGACATTAAGAAAATATGGGAAATCCTGATTTAATGAGACTTGATTAAACGATACGTACCCCATGCTACCCGATCGTTATTACTTACTTAGTTTATTATTAAAATAAGAATATTAACGCGTACGATATAATATTTAAACGTAATTTATTTTCAAAATAAATTCACATTGCAAATTAAATCTTGTAAGAGTATAACGATTGTTATTACAGTTAGCTCATGCATACAATTGCAATAAACGATTAAATAGATAACTAAAGATAGAGAGAAAGAGACAAAATACAATCACCAATTAGGCTCATCCAAAACGATCATTTTATTTCCGCATATTCCTAACTCGAATAATCCGTTTACATAAGGTATTCGTTGTTGCGAATGTATGAACTCGTTTACGGGATCCTTCAGGATGCTGGAGTGGAGCTAATCGCATACTTCTCTCTCTCTCTCTTTATTTTACATACATACATAGATACACGTATAGGAGGAAGAATAAACGGTAGTGAAAATTTCGTACGAGTCGGTGGTATTCAAATGAATTGACCGAGCAAAGGTAGACACCACTCGTCGAGTTGGTCCAGACTGGGGATGCTGTACGGTATTGTAAATCGTTGCTGCTTCGATGTTCTACTCTCTGTCGTCCACCCGTTATCTCACTCCCTCTCTATATCTTTTACTCTTTTTTTTTTTTTTTATCGAGCTTTTCCGGTTTACACGCTCGTAAAATGGTCGGCAGAGGTGCTTTCGACGTGGTGTGGTCGTTCGAGTGGAATCACTTGTACAAGAAGTACGCAGAGATGAACATGCGCGCGCTGGGTCAACGTTGAAATCAATCGACGTAGAAACATTGTACTCTCTCTCTCTCTCTCTCTCTCTCTCTCTCTCTCTCTTTCTTTCTCTATCAATCTATCTATCTTTATTTTTCTTGTTAACATCGTTTAGTTAAAATTTTGTCGAGATAAATTTAGAACACTATTTCCAAACTATCGAAGATAAAAGAGTTTTGGGGCCAGAAGGAAGAGAGAGGATACGGTTTAAATGACAAAATGTTATCGGATGGAAGAAACATTTCATCATTGAGAAACGACCTCATAAACGTCCGTCCGTAGAGCCCCAATTCGTAATAAGACTCATGCTATCACCATTGGACTTTCTATTCTATAGCGAGAGAAGTTTTTTCTCGTTCGAGAGAACGAAAAGTCAGCAGCAGGAGCAGGTCTTGGGAGGGTTTAGAATGAATAAACGAGAGGAAGAAGTAAAAAGTATAGTGAAATAGAGATAAAGTGTGAGTGAGAGAGAGAGAGAAAGGGAGAGTTGGTTGGCGAGGGGTTGTAGAAAAGAGGGGATGGGTGTACCAAGGGATCTTAAGAAAACTCGCAATATTTACTCAGCAGAAATCAGGCACGACGTAAAAATACAAATCGCCCTAATCATTATTTACTTTACTTTACCCGGAGCGTCGCGTTCCTTCTCTCTCTCTCTCTCTCTTTCTTTTTTTCTTTCTTTCTCTCTCTCTCTTCTTCCCCTTTCTAAAAAGGACTGAAACCCTTCAGATTGGAAGTCGACAAGAGTAAAGAACTTTCGACCTTTTAGTGCGAGCTCTAAACGTCGATTTGCAATAAAATGCGAGAGTTCGAAGGTAGAAAAGAATGAACAGGAAAAAAAAAAAAGAAATAAAATAAAATTAAAAAAGAAAAGAAAAGAAAAGAAAAGTAAAACGGAAAAGTCTGATTAAAGACCAAGATTCTTGAACCGATTCTGGCTGGTAGGCAAGTGCTAATTTCATTAAAGGTACCTTGTTTCTAGCCACTCGTCGTTTCTCTTTCTCATCCCCTTAAACTTATCCTATCTTTGATTCGATGAAGTAGTAGTAGCCTTGATCAATTATCTTACTCTGATAATACCGAGCTAGCTAGTTAGATATTGGAAAAGCCAGTGGGGAAAATTCTGGCTGATTTTTGACCATCTTTTAGATTCGAATTAGATCTTACGTGAAAATCAAACCTTTTCTGATATCAACTAATAAGATAAGATCAAATGGAAACAACTTTACGTTTTTTCGATTAACCATCAACTTTCTTTTTCTATCAATCGTAGAAAGAATTTCGTGAAAAGATAAAATAGTTTATGTGCGAGAAAGAAAGAAAAAACGGGCTAAGAATAAAATTTAGACCCATGTGTGTGTGTGTGTGTGTTGATATATATATATATATATATATATATATATATATATGCTAAAAAAAAGAAGAATCANNGAAAGAAAGAAAAAACGGGCTAAGAATAAAATTTAGACCCATGTGTGTGTGTGTGTGTGTTGATATATATATATATATATATATATATATATATAAGAAAAAAAAAAAAGAAGAAAAGCTAGTCCAGAAAAACGCCTCAAATTTCCTATCTCAATTTCGCGGGCACTATTCAATTTCCCGGTCCCGCGACTGAAGGAAGGATGGTGAACCGTTCGGATATTTCTTCTTTCTTGGTTTTTCTTTTTTCTTTTCCTTTTTTTTCTTTTCTTTTCGGTTTTTTTTTTTTTTTTTTATTTTTTTTTACTTTATTCTCGTTCGCTCTTTCCCCCTGTTTCTCTCTCATACTTTTTCTCATTCGTTCTATCGGATAGAACCAACTCATTCTTTCTTCCTTCTCTTCTTCGGTGATTGCCGGCTAGCAATCCCAACCTCGATCCTTTTCTTTCTTTCTTTCTTTCTTTCTTTCTCTGAGTTTGACTCGGAAAGAGGAGAAATAGACCTGCCACGAGTAACGCAGTTAGGTGAACGCGTGGCCAATGAGCCATTTTGTCTCCGACCCCTCCAGGACTTATTTTTCATTCTTTCCTCGAAACGTTAGCTTTCTCTCCCACTCAAGGCAATATAATCCCGACTTTCTTTGTCTCTATCAGAAATGAGAGAGAGAGAAAGATAGCCGATTTTTTTTCTCTTTTTTCTTGATTATCTCAGATTAAGCTGAGTCCAGAGACAGGAAACTGAGATATCTGAAAGTAAAAAACGCATTGAGATATATATCTTACGTAAGCCTAATTGAATCTTTCTTTTGATTTTTTCTTTTTAATCATTAAAATTCTACTTCTTCTTCTTTTTCTTCTTCTTCTTCTTGTTCATTTTGATTCTCTTGAAAAGAGTAAGCATTTTTCCTCGTTTTAATTTCATTAAACCTCGACCGCTAAAAGAGTTCAAAATTAAGTCCTTGACAATTAAGAGTACATACTCGCGTGTGTGTGTGTGTGTGTTAGTAAAGATAAAGTACCGGAAAATCGATTCTCTTATTCTCTTTTATTTTACGACATGGCGTTTGATTGACTTGCAACTCGTGGATAACAGAGCGAATCGTAAAATCGTTTACGGTAACATCAGGGTCGTTCTCGATCGATCAATCAAACGTAAGTACTTACTTACTTACTTACATTAGTTCTGCTCATTTTTCTACTATTTTACGAAAGACCGTTTTTCTCTACATCGTTTTCGTACGTTGAAAATAGAACTTAGATTGTTCATTCCCAACGTCGTATAATTGTCTTACCACGACGATTGACGAAAATATTAAACAATATTGATTTTTGTATTTAAAAAATTTCTTGGAAACGAAAATAAAATATAAAACAACAAAAGAAAAAAAGAAAACGGATAACGAAACCACGATGTTTCGTTACTTCTTAAATCGTTCACTTTTTTTTTGTCTCAAAATAAGAAATAGGTATAACGATCTTTACCGAGAGAAAAAAGAAAAAGAAAAAAGAAAAAAAAGATAATGATAAGTGAAGTTAAAAGAAAAAAAGGAAGACTTACTTATCGGTGAAAAGGATATTAACGAACGAAGCCGATTAAATTCGATTATATGAAAATTCGAAACAGAACGAACAAATTCTAAAGAGTTTTTAAAAACTTGAGATGGTTTATATATATTCGTATGAAAAATAAAGACAGAAAGAAAAAGAAACAGAGAGAAAGAGAGAGAGAGAGAGAGAGAGAGAGATTTGAACAAGTCGAGAGAAATTGCATCTATCGAGAATGGGATTATATTCCGAGTATTGGTTATATAGTCTCCGAAGTTCTTCTGATCCGTTTGTTCTTGATCTAAACTTAATTAGTTTACCGACTGCAGGTAATTATCTCGATTATTCGAGTGTAGTTCTATCTTATATTCATCCTTTCGAGTTTCGTGTCCTCTTAAAATATCACTATACTCTACACACTACACATTACATTTATATTCTAGTGTAACTTATACATACATACATGCGCGACATACACGTTATCTATTTTGCTACGTTGATTGATTTCATGTTACGAATACTGAAGAGAAATGATTGATGCCGTGGTTATCCGCAACGTTAAATGTATATCAAAAGAGACAGAGAGAGAATCACAGTTATATATATATATATATATAGTTATAACTGTGTAACTATATATACAGAGAGAGAGAGAACCGACCTATTTCGATGATTTCGTGTTACGAGTAAAACTGAGATAGTGGAAATGAACAATGTTAAATTATCTTTTTTTAAGGGGAAAAAAAGAAAGAAAATATTACAAGAAAACAACAATTTTAGATAAAATGAAAGATTTATCGGGAATAAATTTTCTAACGGAATTTTCTTTCCTTATTTTCTTTCTCTTGTTCTCTCACACACATACACACACACTCTCTCTCTCTCTCTCTCTCTCTCTCTCTCTCTTTCTCTCTTTATTGAACGATAATTAACAAGCGTATCATTTTATTTTTATCATCGTAAATTCGACGATAAAAAAGTTTCGGCGGTGATCGTCTCGCGTGTTCGTCTACTCGCGAGAACGTACGTTAGCCATATTTCATGAGAATGAGAGGATAATTAGTTGGAATAACGGAAGATAAAGCGTCGGCCATTACGTAAGCGATGCAATAAATGTAAATCAGGTGGTCGAGGAAGCGGTAATAATTCGCACTCCAGTCCATTCTCTCGCCCTTCTCCTCCTCCTCCACCTCATCCCCCATTTCTCATTCTCTCTCTTTCACTCTCTCTCTCTCTTTATCTTTCTCTCACTCACTCTTCATGCTTCCAAAAACACCGACGCGTCATCCGGCTCTATTATCGTCCAGTGATCGTACATACATACCAACGGAGAGGTTCCTCTCACTTTTCCCTATATAGGGACGGGCCCTTCCGAAGTAGCAGCGATTAAACGCGTCGAGACGGCCATAAAAAGCGACTTCCTCTGTTTTCCTTCCGTTTGTTTTCCTCCTTTTTTTTGATTTACCGTCGTCAACATGCCGGACTATCTCAAGTGTACTTCTTGCCACTACTAAGAATCTTATTTGTTTCTTTTTTGAGGAAAGGGGGAAAAGAAAAAAGTATATATCGCATTTGTTTTTTTCTTATACAGATTGAATAGACAAACGGTGGTTTGTTTTTTCCTCTGGTCAACCATGATTGAATTAGGACCTGTCCCGAGTTAAAATCGATGTAATTTTTTTTTTCTCTTCTTCTTCTTTTTTTGTGGTTTCATTAAATGAGAGAAAAAATGAACGAATTTATTTTATACGAAATCCAATTGTTAATGTTACGAACGAAATGTTAATATAAAATATATATTTATCAAAATGTGAAATAATTAATATAGAGAGAGAGAGATTGCGAAGTTTGCTTTGATGGCGTTAATGAAAGACCGACCGAGGAATTGCTGAAATGAGAGAGAATATCTGTAAATCTTGAAATGAAATACGGAGATTTCAATTTTGAGGCTTTAATGAAACCACGCGGAATCGATTTTAGCCGGGAGTGGAAATGAGCAGGACACAACAGGAACGGCAAATGTTTGAGTTGTCGTTCTGTTTCATTTGGATGCTAGTAGCAAAAGATAGCTAGAGGGAAAGGGGATGAGGATGAGGATGAGGATAAGGATGAGGATGAGGGCGAAGTAGAAATTCACGGTTGGAAACGGATGACACGCGGTAGGAGGTAAACTCGTGCCTGCCAGAACAGAAACAAACTATGCTACAGAATCATAACGATCAAAATCATAACTTTCCCTCCGACCTCCTGCTACCTCCTTTCAACCTCATACCTCTTCTTTCGATTTTTCTATTTCTAATTATTTTTTTTACAATAATGCCGATTTATATTATGCTATTTGCGATAAACCGTAATATTTGTGACTTTCTATGAAATGACATAATCTCGGCAACACTTATTGTTCTAGTATCCTAGAGAACTACAGAATGATTAATTATCCTTCTGTAGGATTAACTTGCTGTTAGTGAATGATATAATCATTACTATCATTTACTTTTTGATTTGTAATCAACGAAATGGTCTTTTTTTATGATACGTTTTCAAAATGCACAAGTTTTTTGTATTTAACAGAGAAAGTAAATTATTCGTGTTTGATATCAATGAAACTATATGTAATTAAACAATTACAGGTTTTGAATACGCGTAGGTATTTACAAATTTAAACTTCGATGAATAAAATACACAAAATTTTCTTTTACGAATGTTAGAACGAATGATATAAAATAATGAATAACGGTCCAATCGGTGTGAAATTTTTCTGAAAGGCGTTAATGCACGCGCGTGCCTCTGTACATTTTTCTTCTTCTTTTTCTTTTATTTTTTTGTTTATAACGAAGGAACAATGCGTACGAAATATATATATATAAAACATAGGCCGGAACGTTTTCAATATGAAATGTGTGTACAACAAGAGAGTTTACTTTGACGTGGATATATTTTTGCGTTTAACGTAGCGCAAAATGATACTTCATTACAGGTGTGATGAAAAAAAAAGTTGCATACTTACAATCGAGAGATTAGAAATTTTTGGGCAAAAATAACGAGAGACAAATCATTTAAATTCAATGGGCATTCGGCAAATAACGAAACAAAAAATAATACGGTAGATAGTCTACCGATAATATATACACGATATCAAATTCTGCGAATTTCGGAAGAAATTCACGAGACAATGGCTATTATGAAAATAGGGGAGACGGGTTTCTCCGATGTACAAATACGTATATAATGTTTTTTTTTTTTTTTACGTAACATTGGAGCTTTCCTTGAATACTCCACTCAAAAGAAACAAAGATCGCGTTTACATTGCATCGAGTCAATGTCGTTCTTAAAAAGGATAACTACTTAGTGGTTGACATTTGTTTCTTTTATCGTACTATGCATTATTATGAGGGAAGGAAAAACGATGAGAAATAAGCGAATGGAAAAAAGAACGGGAGAGAAAGGGAGAATAAAAGTAAGTGGAAGGAAGAGCAAGGCTGGAAAATCTCTGTTTCTTTCATTCGGTCCCTTTTTTCACCTCTCTCTCACTCTCTCTCTGTCCTCTCATTTTGTAACCCTCTTTCTTTCTACTTTCTTTTTCAGAAGGTCTTGCTCTGTGCCAAGACCCGGGCCACCAGGAACGGTAGAGGTGCTTTACATTGAAGCACAATGCAATGGGCGTCGTTATGGCCGAGCGGAGCCATAAAGACTGCCGTCTCACTCGACGCACAAAGCACGCTATTTTGCCACCCTTACCTACTTCCAGAAAACTTATTCATCGTACTACCTACTTCGTCATCTATTTTTTTTCCCTTTTTTTATCTTCTTTTCTTCATCTTCTTCTTCTTCTTCTTCTTATTTGTGCATTACAATTTTATGTGTCCCCTCTTCCATTCGATGACGATCTCTTATCTTTTCTAGTGTCTACTCGAATTCATTTTATTCCGATTCTCTGTTATCATTTGTTTATTTCTTATCCAAACAATAGGTTTTATTTTAAACGAGGACAAATGATATTAATTATTTGTCATTTTTCTATCACTCATTAGAATTCTATTAAACTTTGTTGCAATTAAATAGTAGAGATCAACGTAATGGTAATCAGACAGAAAAAAAGATATCTTCTTCCGTTGGATAATGATTTCTTTTTTATCTAATGTCCACACTCAAATTCATTTAATTACAATTCTCTGTTACAATATATTTTCCATATCGAAACAATAAGTTTTATTTTAAACGAAAACAAAACGATCATAATTATATCTCAGTTAATTCTGTAAAACTTTGATAGAATCAAGTAGTGAAAATCAACGTCATGGCAATCGGACACAGCAAAAAAAGAAACATAAATAAAAATACAGACAGATCGTAGTCATCGAATAAAGTTTTGTGAATTATAGGAAAGAAACGTTTTTCCCGTTTTTCGAGGGTGAAGATAAAACGATGGTTTGTTGAGTGGCCATCGAAAAATAACGACAAATCATTCCATTAGCGAGCGGGAAACCATTAATCGCGTTCCCCTACTTTTTAGCCGTTGGCGTAAAAGCGTCGACGACAATCGGGTCGGAGGAAAACTGAGTGAGAGGTTAGGTGATAGTAGTAGGATAGGAGAGAGGGTTAGTAACGGTGGATGGTCGATGGTTTGGCGATCGACGCCGTATAAACTCCCTGGCTGGTTGGCTGGCTGCTTTTATGGGCCTAATATAAAGAAACGACCTCGGTCAACTATCTGCCAACAGCTAGACAACGTTTTATGAACTCCCCGTCGCGATAACATAACATAATCTCTTCTTCTTCTCCTTCTTCTTTTTCTTACTTTTCCTCTTCCATATACCTTCCTTTTTCTTTTCTTATTTCTATCTCTCTATCTCTGTTTTTCCACCTTGCGTATCTTTTCATCCTCGGGACACAAGAATCCTATAGTCCTCCTACCTAAGATGTTTTCTATCTTCGTCGTTCTATTTCTTTCCATTTCTCTCCTTTTCTTTTATTCGATTTTACAGTGGTTATTTCTTCTTTTCTTTCTATCTTTCTCTCTAACTCATTCGCTTTCCATAGTATTTTCAATCTTCTGCATCATATATCGAATGACGTACTAGAAAATGGAATAAAGCTACGACCGAGTTCTCTCACCTTTTGGGAAAACGAACGTCACAAAACAGTTATATGGAAGTTTGGTATTAGTGAAACAGAATAGAATCGTGACTCCGTTTCGATCGGAGTAACCATTCGATCGATATTTCACAGAAATATCGGTCAAAATTCTATTATAATATATGTCCTTCTTATGTAATGTTGTAATTTCGTAAAAAACTGATTATAATTTATCCGCGCCATCTTTCTTTCTCTTTTTCATAAATCATGAACGTGCGCGTCATTCCTATTTGCAGTTTTCTACCCAGGTGACCTCATTTTCTTTCTCACGGAAAACGAATCTCTTCATTGCAATACCGAAGAACGATTTTACGAGATGCGCGTGTGAAAACGTGTGAAAACGTTAAAAAGACATACGAAACTATTCTCCATTTTCTTTACTTTATCTCTTTATCTCTTGCAAGCAAGCAACCAGGCAGACAGGCAGGCAAGCAGTCGAATAATCTGTTCTTTTTAGTGAAAATAAGCAGATTTTGTCGAAAAAAAAAAAATTTCTATTACAATGACATTTCCGAGTCCCACGCGCGAATGGAATATATTTTCCGTCGTTTCTTCTTCTTTTTCTTTTTTTTTTTATTGTATATATATATATATATATGCAAACGCACACACAGAGCAACAGTCAGACACAGAGACGAATATATTCAACGAGCTATTGTTTGCTCATTAGTCGAAAAGGATGATGCGATTTTTCATTTCTCGTTCTCATCCTTTCCATGGCTCGGTTAATTCACGAAATTCACAAAAATTAGGTATGGCAAG